>NW_016811267.1:42432-92621 GCF_001698545.2 Rhinopithecus bieti
CATGTTCTCACTCATAGGTGGGAACTGAACAATGAGATCACTTGGACTTGGGATGGGGAAAATCACACACTGGGGCCTATCCTGGGGAGGGTGGATTGCATTGGGGAGTTATACATGATATAAATGATGAATTGATGGGGGCTGACGAGTTGATGGGTGCAGCACACCAACATGGCACAAGTATACATATGTAACAAACCTGCACGTTATGCACATGTACCCTAGAACTTAAAGTATAATAAAAAAAAATTAAAAATAGAACTATCATTTGACCTAGTAATCCTACTACTGGCTATATAGCCAAAGAAGATAAAATCAGCATGTCAAAAAGATATCTGCACTCTCCTGTTTATTACAGCACTATTCACAATAGCAAATATATCGAGTCAACCTATATGTTCAATGGATGAAAGGATAACTAAAATGTGTTACATATACACTATGGAACATTTTTCATCCATAAAAAGAATGAAATCCTCTCATTTCCAGAAACATGGATGAAACAGGAGGTCATTATATTAAGTTAATAAGCCAGGCAGAGAAAGAGAAATATTCCATGTACTCACTGATATGTGTGTTAGTTTGACTCATGTTGCTGATAAAGACATACTCCAGACTGGGCAATTTACAAAAAAGAAAAATGTTTAATAGACTTACAGTTCCATGTGGTTTGGGAGGCCTCATAATCATGGTGGAAGGTGAAAGGTAAATCACGCCATGCATAGACTGCAGCAGAAAAAGAGAGAGCTCATGCAAGGAAATTTCCGTTTTTACAATAATCAGATCTTGTGAGATTTATTCACTATCACAAGAACACCAAAGGAAAGATCCAACCCCATGATTCAATCACCTCACACCCGGTTCCTCCTATGACACATGGGAATGTGGGATTATAATTCAAGATGAGATTTGGGTAGGGACACAGCCAAACCATATTATTCTACCTTTGTCTCCTCCTAAATTTCATGTCTTCACATTTCAAAACCAATCAAGCCTTCCCAACAGTCCTCCAAAGTCTTAACTCATTTCAGCATTAACTCAGAAGTCCATAGTCCAAAGTCTCATCTGAGACAAAGCAAGCCCCTTCTACCTATGAGTCTGTAAAATCAAAAGCAAGTTAGTTACTTCCTAGATAAAATGAGGGTACAGGTATTGGGTAAATATAGCTATTACAAATGGGAGAGATTGGCCAAAACAAAAGGGTTACAGGCCTCATGCCAGTCTGAAATCCAGTGGGGCAGTCAAATCTTAAAGTTCCAAAATGATCTCCTTTGATTCCATGTCTCACATTTAGGTCATGCTGATGCAAGAGGTAGGTTCCCATAGTCTTGGGCAGCTCTGTCCATGTGACTTTGCAGGGTACAGCCTCCTTCCTGGCTGCTTCCACAGACTGGTATTGAGTGTCTGTGGCTTTTCCAGGCACACAGTGCAAGTTGTCAATGGATCTATCATTCTGGAGTCTGAAGAAGAGCAACTCTCTTCTCACAGCTTCACTAGGTGCTGCCCCAGTAGGGACTCTGTTTTGGGGCTCCCACCCCACATTTCCCTTCTGCACTGTCCTAGCAGAGGTTCTCCATGAGGACCCTGCACCTACAGCAAGTTTCTGCCTAGATATCCAGGCCTTTCCATATATCTTCTGAAATCTAGGCAGAGGTTCCCAAACCTCAATTCTTGACTTCTGTGCACTCACAGGCTCAACACCACATGGAAGCTGCCAAGACTTGAGGCTTGCATGCTTTCAAGCCATGGCCCAAGCCCTATGTTGGCCCCTTTCAGCCATGGCTGGAGTGGCTGGAACACAGGGCACCAAGTCCCTAGGCTGTGCACAGCATGGGGACCCTAGTTTCAGCTCACGAAACCACTTTTTTTTTTTCTTTCTAGGCCTCATGTGAAGACCTCTGACATTTCCTGGAGACACTTTCCCCATCGTCTTGGTGATTGGTATTCAGCTCCACATTACTGTGGGAAAGAGAGTTTCTGGGGTGCCAGGTGAATTGGTTTCCCCTGTGTGAGACACTCATGGGAATCCATGGACAGCCTCTGGGGAGAAAATTCTCCTTATTGCCTTCATGTCTTTATGCCCTGAGAGCATAACGACTCAGCGGCATTCCACAGGTTGCTCAGGGAGATAACATTCTCTTGAAGCAGTGGAGCACAATCCAACATCTTGGCTCCTCCTGAAATCTACTCCCCCCTGTTTCAGTCCTGATAAGTTAAATATCTTAAATAGTTTACAAACACACCTTTGCTCAAGGAAATTTACAGAAATCGCCACTACTATACATCTTATCAAATGACTCACGAGTTCTCCCTCACTGATTAATCCTTTTTCTCATCCTTTCTCCCCCTCCCATCTTCCCTAAGAACAAAGAACTTATAAACCAATATATTGGGCAGAGCCCGAGAGCTCTGGGCTGTGAGCAAGCCTCCAATGCTCCAGTCCCCTGGACCCACCTTTTAAACGCTTCTTCTGTCTCTTTCTAACTCCTTTGTCTCTGCCGGTCTCAGGGTACCCACTGGGTGGTGTGGGGCTGGTTTCCCCAACACGTGGTGCCCAGTGTGGGGCTCCCCATAATCTGTACAAATAATCCAGTGAAGAAACGCCAGAGTGTGGAAAGTAGAGGACAACTGATGAAGGACACCCAAGTACTTTCACTTCAGTCTCTACAGGTAAGTAGGGTGCTCGGAGAATTCCAGGGTAACCTCGGGAAAATATGGGTCAGGTTGAAAGTAAGTTTGCTAATTACTTAAGTCTGGTATGGCAGTTATTACACCACATGGGTGTAATTGTGAGTACCCAAAATCTCACATCTTTGTTCCATCTTGTAGAAAAGTATTCTCCTTGGTTCCCGAAATACCGAACCATGAATGTAAAAGATTTGGACAAGGTCAGATCAGACTTACAATGAGAACAACAAGAGGGCCACAATATTCTCTTGTCTGCTTGGTCTGTGTGGTTGGCAATTAAAACAGCACTGGAGCCTCTCCACACTGAGGAGAAGGAGGAGGAGTTTCAGGATGACATAGAAAAGTTTAATAATCAAGAGTTTGATGATCAGCAAAGTGAATCTCACAGTCTAGTTTAAAAAAGGGAGAGAAAGGGGAAGTTATATATGCTAACCTCCAAAAACTTATGAAAGAAACAGTTCCACCTACTGCAGAAACAGTGCTATCTACTGTGCCTTTAGGGGAAAGTCTAGAACGGCCACTCCCACCTCAGCCTGATGAATTTTTGGAATGGAAGCCTGAGACGCAGCTTGCCGCTCCCATTATTGCATGCTCTGCCATTAACTATGGCGAAGGGAAGCTTCAGGCTTGTCCAACAGCCTGTTATGGTGAGGGAATGATCCAGGCTTGTCCACCTGTTAATTATGGTGGAGGAATGCTGTGAGCAGGCCCAAATACAAATTATCATACAGGGACAATCCAGGCATCCATTCACCAGACACAAGAAATGGGGGATTTAGATGCTTGGCAGTTTCCAGTAATTATTTTGCCAGTTGAGGAGCCCAGAGAACATGCTCAAGCATGCTGGGAGGCATTTCCTTTTAAAATATTAATAGATTTAAAGCCAGCAATTGGACAATATGGGCCAAATTCTCCTTATGTTGCTCATTCCTTGTTACAGTCTTTGGCTTGTAACTGGCATTTAATACCTATGGATTGAGAGTCATTAGCCCAATCCACCCTGTCTCCCTCTCAATTTCTCCAATTTAAAACCTGGTGGACGGATGAAGCAACAAATCAGGCACGCAGACATGCTCAAGCCCAACCTCCCATTAATATCACAGCTGATCAATTGCTTGGAATTGGACAGGCAGGGGGTACTGTAAATCAACAGATGGTAATGGGTGATGAGGCTGATGATCAGTTCAGAACTATATGCCTAAGAGCCTGGGAAAAATTCATGACCCTGGTACTACTTATCCTTCTTTTAACTCAGTTCAACGGGGTTCAAGGGAGCCTTATCCAGATGTTATCACCCATTTACAAGACATGGCTCAAAAGGCTATTTCGGATTCTCATGCCAGGAAAGCGATCATTCAGCTGCTTGCTTATGAAAATGCTAATATAGAATGTCAGGCAGCAATTAGACCTATTAAGGGAAAGGCAAATCTAAGTGAGAAAACACTTTAAGTGAATACATTAAAGCCTGTGATGGCATTGGGGGGCACTTATATAAGGCCAGCCTCCTTGTTCAGGCAATGGCTGGACTAAGGGTAACAAAAAACATATGAGTGTTCCATGGATCTTGCTATAATTGTGAACAGATAGGACAAACAAAAAGAGAGTGTACAAAGAGCCAAAAAAGGTAAAACTCAGGAGGAAAAAGCAGGGAACCAGGTACATGTCCTAGATGTAAAAAAGGAAAACACTGGGCTAATCAATGTCATTCAAAGTTTGATAACAACGGACAGCCCTTGCTGGGAAACAGACAAAAGGGCCAGACCCAGGCCCCAATTCAAAATGGGGCATTCCCAATTCAGGACGGGACATCCCCAACTCCAAATGGAGTGTTTCTGGCCCAGTCTCTCCCTGTACAAATATGCAGCAATTGTCCCCTCCACAACTAAAAGTAGGGCAGTAGATTTATATTGTACTGAAGCCATATCCCTCCTTCTTGGGGAGCATCCTAGGAAGGTCCCAATGGGAGTTTACGGCCCATTGCCAAACAGCACAGTGGGACTTATACTGGGAAGGTCCAACTTAAACTTAAAGGGAATTCAAGTACATACTGGAGTAGTGGACTCTGATTGCAAGGGAGAAATTCAAATTGTTGTCTCCTCCACTGTTCCCTGGAGTGCTAATCCAGGTGACAGAATAGCTTAACTATTGCTTTTACTGTATGTTAAGTTAGAAGAAAGCTCAGAAAAAAAGAACAGGAGGATTTGGAAGCACAAGTTCAGCAGGCAAGGCTGCCTACTGGGTAAATCAAGTCTCTGACAATAGACCTATTTGTATGGTCACTATTGGAGGAAAATAATTTGAGGGTCTGGTCTACACAGGAGCAGATGTGTTGATCATAGCTCTTTATAAATGGCCAAAATATAGCCTAAACAAAAGCCCCAGTGGGTCTTTTGGGGTCAGAACTGCTTCAGAAGTTTTCCAAGGTACATTTATCTTACCATGTCTTGGTCCACAAGAACAGGAAGGCACAATACAACCTCTAATTATGCCCATTCTTGTTAACTTATTGGGGAGAGATCTGCTTCAGCAATGGGGCACAGAAATTTCAACCCCTTCTCCCTGGTATGGTCAAGCTAGTCAAAAAATAATGTCAAATATGGGCTATGTTCCTGGAAAAGGCCTAGGAACACAGGAGATCAGCATTTTTGAACCCATACAGGTTACTGCGAAAAATGACCTAAAAGGATTAGGTTACTATTTTTGGGGGTGGTCACTGTTGAGCCTCCAAGTCCTATTCTCTTAAAATGGAAGACCCAAAATTTTGTTTGGGTTAAGCAGTGGCCACTTTCTCAAGAAAAATTGGGGGCCTCACAGGAATTAGTCAAAGAGCAATTAAACAAAGGAAACATTGAGCCCACATGTTCTCCATGGAATTTGCCAGTGCTTGTAATAAAGAAAAAATCTGGCAGATGGCTATCCAACTTATTATTAGCAGATGCTAACCAACTTATGAGCGGTCAGTGTAGTCATCCAACTGAAGAGGGCCCTGAAGCCAGGGCTTCCAACCCCCACCATGATTCCTAGAGACTGGCCATTAATAATTACAGATTTGAAGGATTCCTTTTCTTAACATTCCTCCAGCAGAGTCTGATTTTGAGAAATTTGCTTTTACTATTCTTGCTATGAACAACAAGGAACAAGAAGCCAGATAACATTGGAAAGCCCTGGTGCAGGGTATGTTGAATAGTTCTATTATTTGTCAAACTTTTGTGGGGAAAGCTATTCAACTTATGAGAGATTAGTTTCCCAATTCGTATGCTATTCATTATAAGGATGACATATTGTATGCAGCCAAAAATTGAGACCAACTTATCCAATATTATTCATATTTACAGGAGGTGGTAGCCAATGCTGGATTGCTCATAGCAACAGATAAAATTCAAATGGCCACTCCTTTCCAATATTTGGAAATGCAGGTTCAAGAAAGGGCAATTAAACCCCAACATGTTCAAATTCGAAAAGACTCTCTGAAAACTTTAAATGATTTTCAAAAATTATTAGGGGATATCAATTGGCTTTGACCTACTTTGGGAATCCCTACCTATGCTATGTCTAATCTGTTCTCTATTTTAATAGGAGACCCTTCTCTCAATAGTAAATGAGAACTGACTCCTGAAGCTGCCAAAGAATTACAAATAATTGAAGAAAAAAACAACAGGCCCAGGTTAATAGAATACACTCAAGTTTGCCATTACAGTTCATTGTGCTCCCTACTCTCCATTCTCCTACAGGGGTTATAGTTCAGAGTGAGGACTTAGTTGAATGGTCTTTTCTGCCTCACAATACCATTAGAACACTCACAATATACTTGCATCAGATGGCAATCTTGATTGGGCAAGGTCACCTTAGAGTTGTTAAACATTGTCACTCAGATCCAGATAAGATTATAGTTCCAATGAATAAAAATCAGATTTGGCAAGCCTTTGTTAATTTGGTCAATTGGCAAATAAATTTAGCTGGCTTCATTGAAATTTTTGACGATCATTATCCAGAAAACACAATGTTTCAGTTTTTAAAGCTAACAACATGAGTCTTTCCAAAAATTACCTGTAGTGCACCATTGGCAGGAGCAGTGACTGTGTTTACAGATGGCTCAAGCAATGGAAAAGCAGCTTATGTAGGACCTAAAAACAGAATTATTCAAACTGCCTTTCAATCAGCACAGAGGGTTGAATTACAGGCAGTTACAGCTGTGTCAGAAGACTTTAAGGAACCTGTAAATATTGTCTCTGATTCAGCTTGTTTTTCAACCCACTCAATACATAGAAACTGCACTCATTAAATATCTTGTGGATGAAAAACTCTATCAGTTGTTTTCTTCTTTACAAAAGGCAGTGCTTGATCGCTGTTTTCCTTTCTATATTATGCATATTTGAGCACACACTAATCTTCCTGGGCCCCTTGTAAGAGCTAACGAACAAGCCGATTTACTAGTTTCCACTGCATTTTCTAATGCCCAAGATTTTCACTCCCTAACACATGTTAGCACAGCCAGACTTAAACAAAAATATAAGATTACTTGAAGACAGGGAAAGAACGTTTTGTAACATTGCCTTCAGTGCCAGGTACTACAACTGCCACATGAAGGGACTGGTGTTAATCCATGGGGATTAACCCCCAATATGTTGTGGCAAATGTATGTAACCCATGTACCTTCATTTGGGAAACTTTCATACACCCATGTTATTATAGATACCTTTTCTCATTTTGTATTAGCAACTTGCCAAACCGGTGAGGCAGCTGCTCATATTAAAAGACATTTACTTTCCTGTTTTGCTGCCATGGGCATCCCACAAAAGATTAAAACAGACAATGACCCAGGCTACTGTAGTAAATCTTTACAAGCGTTCCTTTAATGATGGCACATTGAGCACAGTACTGGAATCCCCTATAATTCTCAAGGCCAAGCCATTGTTGGACAGGCTAATCAAACCTTAAAAATCTCAATTACAAAAACAAAACACAGAGGGACGAACCAGAGAATACTCTACTTCTACTTCCCATATGCAGCTACAATTGGCTCATATCACTTTAAATTTTTTGAATTTGTCTAGAGATCAGGCTACAATGGAAGCAGAGTGGCATCTGACAGGACAAAAAATAAATCCTCATGAAGGAAAACATGTGTGGTGGAAGGACGTCAGAAGCAAAACCTGGGAAAAGGGCAAAATCATTACATGGGGTCAAGGGTTTGCTTGTATCTCACCAGAAGGTAATCAGCTTCCTGTCTGGGTACCCACAAGACATCTTAAGCTGTGACATGAGCCAGAATCCAAGGAAGAGGAAAAGACCTTTGAACGTCCCTGCACCCCGTTTGCCGGATGGCTCAGATGAACATCTCTGTTGAGCAGATGGAAACCAGTAAAACTTCCCAAGCAACTCCAACCTGGGGGCAGATGAAGAGACTAGCTCACATTGCAAAAGAGAACCTGAGGTCTCACCAGTAATCTAATGGTAGCTATGATGGTGGTAATCTCCCTGGAGGTGAGTCTCCCCATAGCTGAGGCAGATCAAAATTATACTTATTGGGCCTACACTCCATTCCCACCACTGATTAGGCCTGTTACATGGATAGACCCCTGGTGGAGGTTTTTGTTAATGATAATATCTGGAGACCTGGACCAACACATAACTGAGGTCCTACACATCCAGAGGAGAAAGGAATGTTAATGAATGTTTCCATTGGTTATCGCTTTCCTCCCATCTGCCTGGGGCTGGATGCAGGATGTTTAAATTATGATAAACAAAGTTGGATGGTTTATGTCCCTGCACATAATGGATCAGAAGCCTCTATTCATGCAGTCAGTGGAAGAATGTTTCAATCTTTGGCCACTATTAAGTACCTTGAGCATGGCTATGTTATGACACATTGCTAGATTAATAAATTTAAACCTAATAAGAAGCTTTGCCCTAGGCAGGCCACTAAATGGTCTTGAAAGCTAGAGGTGCTAACCTGGGAAGATTGTATTGCAAACAGCGCTGCTGTACTGGAAAATAATTCCTATGGAATCATCATTGACTGGGCCCCTAGGGGATGCTTTGCAGTAAATTGTACTGGACAGCATGAAGATTGTAGAGAGACTCCCTTTGCAAATGATTACCCAGATAGTATGGAAGAGTTGAAACAAATTACCCTATTAAATGGGAGGATAATGATATGGCTCCTCCAAGCCCAAAAGTGATTGATCCCATTATAAGTCCAGGACACCCAGAATTGTGGAAATTAATGATGACTCAAACCCTGATTCAGATTTGGAAAGGAGAATATAAAACAGAGACCCAAAACTTCGATTTGTTGTAGCCATGACCTCTAATTGGATGGGTCCCATCGCAGAGTTGTGTTGAACCTCCTTTTATGTTGGCAATGGGAAAAATTAATATCCTACCTGACTCTCAAACCATTGCATGCCTCAACTGTTGTCTTTTTACCTACATTAATTCTACCTTTAATAAAAATAATAGCATTTTACTGGTTAGGACCTGAGAAGGAGTTTGGATAACTTTTCCCTCAATAGACTTTGGGAGGCCTCTCCCTCCATACATATTATCACTGAAGTACTAAAAGGAATACTTAATAGATCAAAGAGATTCATATTTATGTTAATAGCTGTGATCTTGGGTCTTATAGCTGTCACAGCTACTGCTGCTACTGCTGTTATTGCTTTGCACTCTTCTATTCAAACTGCAGGCCTTGTGGATACTTGGCAGAAAAATTCTTCTAAGCTTTGGAATTCCCAAAACCAAACAGATCAAAAATTGGCAAATCAAATTAATGACCTCTGTCAAACAGTAATTTGGATGGGAGATCAGATTAGGAGCTTGGAGCCTAGAATTCAAATGCAATATGATTTGAATACTTCGGATTTTTGTATTACTCCTAGCTCTTATAATACTACTGAATGCCACTGGGAGACAATTAAACTTCACCTTCAAAGAAAAGAAGATAATTTAACACTAGATATTGCTAAACTGAAAAAACAAGTTTTTGAAGCATCTCAGGCTCATCTCACCCTTCTGCCTGGAGCTGATATTCTTGCTGGAACCACTGATGGGCCTTCTAATACCAATCCTTTAAAGTGGATGAAAACCATAGGTGGATCAACAATTGCAAATTTTATTTCAGTTTGTGTCTGTTTATGCTGTTTGTTTTTAGTCTACAGATGCAGATGGTGACTTGGGAGAGAAGCCAGACACCATGAATGAGCCATGATAGCAATGGCGGTTATTAATAATAATAATAATAATAATAAAGACAAAAAAGGGGGTCTTGTGGGAAAGAGAGTTTCTGGGGTGCCAGTTGAGTTGGTCTCCCCGTGTGAGACACCTATATGAAGCCATAGGCCCCCTCCGAGGATAAAAATCTCCTTATTGTCTTCATGTCTTTATGCCCCGAGAGCATAATCACTCAGTGGCATTCCACAGGTTGCTCAGGGAGATAACACTCCCTTGAAGCCGTGGAGTACAATCAAACATCTTGGCTCCTCCTGAAACCCGCTCCCACCCGTTTCAGTCCTGATAAGTTAAATATCTTAAGTAGTTTAGACACACACCTTTGCTCAAGGAAATACACAGAAACCACCACTCCTATACATCTTATCAAATGACTCAGTAGTTCTCCTTCACTGATTAATTCTTTTCCTCATCCCTTCCTCCCCCTCCCATCTGCCCTAAGAACAAAGAGCTTGTAAATCAATAAATTGGGTGGAGCCCAGGAGCTCTAGGCTGTAAGCAAGCCTCCAATGCTCCAGTCCCCTAGACCCACCTTTTAAATGTTTATTCTGTCTGTTTCTAACTCCTTTGTCTCCACCGGACTTAGGGTACCCGCTGGGTGGGGTGGGGCTGGTTTCCCCAACATTATTTACGCAAATTTCTGTAGCTGGCTTGAATTTCTCCTCAGAAAATGGGGTTTTATTTTCTATTGCATCGTTAGGCTGCAGATTTTTCAAACTTTTATGCTCTGTTTCCCTTTTGAAACTGAATGCCTTTAACAGCACCCAAATTACCTCTTGAATACTTTACTGCTTAGAAATTTCTTTAACCAGATGCCCTAAATCTCATTAAAGTTCAAAGTTCCACAAATCTCTAGGGCTGGGGCAAAATGTTTCCAGGCTCCTTGCTAAAACAACATGAGTCAACTTTGCTCCAGTTCCCAAAAAAGTTCCTTATTTTCATCCACAGGTCTTTCGTCAGCATGGATTTCATTGACAACCTCAGCATGGATTTCATTGTCAATATAATTATCAGTATTTTGGAAAGCCATTCAACATATCTCTAGGGAGTTATAAACTTTCCCACATTTTCCTGTCTTCTTTTGAGCCCTCCAAACTGTTCCAACCTCTGCCTGTTGCCCAGTTCCAAAGTCACTTCCACAGTTTTCTGTATCTTTTCAGCAGTGCCCCACTCTACTGGTACCAATTTACTTGTATTAGTTTATTTTCATGCTGCTGGTAAAGACATAACTGAGACTGGGCAATTTACTACAAAAAAAAAAAAAAATGTTGAATGGATTTACAGTTCCATGTGAGGCCTCACAATCATGGTGGAAAATGAAAGGCAGCAAAGAGAGTTTGTGCAAGGAAACTCCCATTTTTCAAACCATCAGATTTCTTGAGGTTTATTCACTATCATGAGAATACCACAGGAAAGACCTGCCCCCATGATTCAATCACCTCCCACTGGGTTCCTCCCACAACACATGTGAATTGTGGGAGTTACAATTCAAGATGAGATTTTTGTGGGGACACAGCCAAATCATATAAATGTGGATGCTGAAAAATTAGATCTTATGGAGGTAGAAAGTTAATTGATGGCTACCAGAGGCTGGGAAAGATACAGGGGAGAGGCTGAGAATTTAGTTAGTGGGTACAAAAATTCAGTTAGATAGAAGGAATAAGAGCTAATGTTTGGTAGTAAATTAGAGCAACCCTAGTTCCCAATAATCTGTGTGGTTCAAAATTGCTGAAGGAGAGAAAATGGAATGTTCCCAGTATAAAAAAGGTATGAATGTTTCGCAGTAATGGATGGCTCAATTGCCCTGGTTTGATCTTTACATATTATATGTGTATGCACAAAATACCACATGTACACCAAAAATTTGTACAATTATTTATCAATAACAAAAATTAAAATATATTTTCATTATAATAGACACCCAAACCTGTAACATAGTTTATAATCATTATCAAGTATTATATATTGTACATAACTGTAGGTGATAGATTTTCATAGGACTGGTAGCACAGATTTGTTTATATCAGCATCACCACAAACTTATGAGTAATATATTGTTCTATAATATTACAAGGGCTATGATATCACTGGGAAATAGGAATTTTTCAGCTACATCATAATCTTATGGCACTATGGTCATATATGCAGTTCATCATTGACTAAAAACATTATAATGTGGCACCTGACCATATATATTTTAATATTCACCTGTTATTTTTGGGGGGAATGGTTCTATTGAGCTCCTTACACTGCCATATTCTTGTAGTGAATTTCCAATCAATAGTGAATTGCATTCTCATGTTTGGTTTTATCCTAGTAATGTAATTTTATTAAAATTAGTACATAAGACCTAAATGTTCAGAAACATAAGAATGATTTTTTTTCTATACACTTCCAAATTAGTTAACACTATTTATTAAATCTAAAATAAAGTGTCACTTTTACCACAGAAGATTTTCCTGACTTTCCAGGATTGGTCAAATTACTATATGTACTTTTAGCACTTATGACAAGAATAATTTTCAGTATTTAGGTCATTAATATTTAATGTATCCATCCTCAACTAAATTAAATATTTTATAAAGTTAGGATCTACAGAGTTATCGTTGGTTTGGTTTTCATGTCTTCTGTGATTTTTATTGTTGTCACCATGTTATCACCAGCACAGAGAACAATGTCTGGTGTCTAAAAAGCTCTTAATATGTATTGAAATAATGAATGAAGAAAAGGAATTGACCAAGTTTCTTATTTGACACAGTTCTTTTGAAGTAGCCCCATAGAAGTTGACTTAGCCCCATAAATATTTACTGTGAGGCAGTTGTTTCTTTCCATTTTTAAAGCATGTTTAGCCAGTCCTAATATCCCAATAGCCAAATCCAATCATGTGATTATAAAAAGGGTGTCTTTATGAGTGAGAATGAGTGTGAGAGAGACAGAGTATGTGCGTATGTGTCTGCGTGTGTAATGTTAAAGAAAATGGAAACAGCAAGAATTTGGCTTCCTCTAAGACATAAAAACACAAAGTTATTTGAATCAAGTCAAAACTAGACCTTTTAAAAATGACTAGTATTTTCAAAGAATATAGAGACTTGTTTTCTCTTTGCTCGTATCTGTCATCTTCAATTTGGAGTGAGAAGGATCTGTATTATATGTGTGAAACTGCAAGTGTGAAGGAGGATGAGTGCATGGCAAGGTTTTCTCAGAATGTATAGTTCTTGGTCTCTGACTTCCCATCTACAGATTATTGAAATAGTACATGTGACGTAGCTTTCAGATGTGTTGGAAATTAAAGAAAACACACATTGAAAAAATATAGTTAAGAACTGTCAAACAGGATTGCTGAGACCAGCTCAGTGGTGGAGACCCTAACCCAGCAGTGCTAGAGGAATTACAGCCCCACACACAGAAATACAGAGTGTGGAGTGGGAATCAGGGGGTTGACAGCCTTCAGAGCTGAGAGCTAAGAACAGAGTTTTACCCACATATTTATTGATAGCAAGCCAGTGATAAGCATTGTTTCTATAGATTATAGATTAACTAAAATGGGAAACAAGGGGATGGGCTATGGCTAGTTTTCTGCAGCAGGAACATTTCACTAAGGCACAGATCGCTCATGCTATTGTTTGTGGTTCAGGAATGCCTTAAGCTATTTTCTGCCCTGGGTGGTCCAGGTGATCCTTGCCCTCATTCTGGTAAACCAACATCCTTCAGTGTAGATGTCATAGCCATCACTAGCATGTCACAGTGCTGCAGAGATTTTGTTTATGGCCAGTTTTGGGGCCTGGTTATGGCCAGATTTGGGGGCCTGCTCCCAGCAGAATAGTGATCATGAGAGGGATTGTATTCTGTAAAATTCATGTGAGGTATATGTGAATTTGAGAGGCTAAGTATATATTATTTGGGCATGCTAATGTTTGTGAACAATTTGCACAATATCCCAAGTTAGAAAAGAGTTAGTTTTAGTTTTTTATTCACAAAGCGATGCTCAATGTTAAAATTTATTTCAATCCTTTTTATATGCTCACTATAAATGTTTTAGTGTTTTCTACACATAGATCCAGTAATTTATTAAACACCATAGTTGTTCATTTGTTTTCTTTTGATTTTACTTTAAAAAAAAATTAAATGTCTTGCCAAGAATGTGCTTATTTAATATTTCTTTCATTCTGATTTTTTGCTTTGCAATATCCATTGACTGAAACTTTTTTGGGGGTGAGGGGGTAGAGAACAGTGATCTATTATTTTATAAGAGGTAGGTTTTATGAATGTAAATTTACTAACTGTTATCACTTTGAATAGCACAGAAAATCAATAGAGATGAGAAATGGGGTGTTAGCCTCTGAATTTCTATGCTGTGATTCTGTGTCTCCCCAGTTAAGAAAATCACACTGAGGAAAAGAATAAAAGTTACAAGCAGGTTGTTATTTCTTTTCTGAATTGAAACCCTTCCTTTTTTCTTTTCATTTTTTAAGAGGGCAATCATTTCTACTTCTTCCAAAAGATTCTTTTGTTGAGAAAAAAAGTAATTGATTTCTCTTTTATTCACAATGAAATGGAGAAGCAAGCAGAATAAAAGCACCATTATAGTAAGTATAATCTTGAATTCTTTCAGAGTAATCATAAAACCTAGAATTGTTATTAATCAAGAACAAAGTATGTTGAGTTATGTTTCCATGTTACTTTTAGCATCTTCAACTGAACTGAAACTCACCAGATTAGACCACAGAAATTTCTTATGGAGAAAAACTACACAGCATTGATTATTATCTCTACTACATGCATGTTAATTTACCATTTATAGTCAAGAGAGAATATCCTCACATTAGTATACCAAAAAAGCCATAGTTAAATATTAAGTCTCTCTTGTTAATTTAAATCTGAACATTGATCATTCTCTTCTCTTTTCAGCCATAATTTAATGAAACTAACCTAAGATAAACATCTTATCACCAATCCTTAGCTGCTTTGAAATTTATAGGGAATCATTTAGAAATAGCTAGATATAAAGATTTAATAAATTCCTGAGAATAACATAACTACTCTTGGTAAATTTCTTTCCTTTCAAAGCTATGGCACACACTGCAAAGTGCACATGTAACCCAAATATGCATTAAAATATAAATAATAGTTAAATAATTTAGGTTAAATAAACATGCCATGTTTAGTAATTATCTGTGTTAAAAGTTGCAGTTTATGTGTACAATTTGCTTATCTCCTAATCAGAATCACCAAGAGGATTTTTCTAGGTATTTAGACTTTTAAGCTCTACCCGAACATTGTAATTCAATACAATGATTACAAACCTTCATATTTACATTTTCAGGAAGAAATACACAAGGGGCTTCTGGTTCAGAAGAGATGACATATAACAATTTTCTCTGCTCTTCCCCATTATATACATCTTTAAACTTTGAAAATTGTGTAAGAATTAACTAAAGAAGAATCTTGAAACATAATAAAAGAAGGATAGCCAGTTTGGGACCTCAACACTGGAGGAAGAGTATAGCAGCAAAATGTATTACCCTGCCTCCCAGCCAATGAATAGAAGATGGCTTCTCATGCCTTGTATCCACTGACCTCCAATCTAGCTAAAGAAGAAAGCCCAGATATGATTATTTTTGCCCTGAATGGAAGGACTTAGACAACATCAGATAAGCCTTATAACACGTAAGAGAGATCATTGGATGGCTTTCCAAAAATAAGCAGACAGAGGAAGCACTGCTTCTGTGCTGGGCATAACACTATCTTTTCTACCAAGAGAGTTGAGGTGGCTAGGCAAAGCCAGCAAGAGAGAACCATCTATACCACTTAACGTGGTACAGGTCATATCCATGGACCTAAGATTCTTCCCCTCTGAGACACAAAACTGGTGCGGATAACTAGAAAAAGGGAGTTGATTACAGTAAGCAGGTTGAGTAAAATGCAAAATGACACAACCAGCTTAAGTGGCCCAGTCTAGGAAGCCTTTTTTTTCCCACTGTTCCACTGGCTGAATCCCACACTCAAATACACTGTATCATTGAGGGGAACTCTTCTAAATCCATTATACCCTTGGTAGGAAATTCACCAAGAGTTACCTGGCCTTGGGAAACCTCTTCCACCTCATATGCAATCTATCTGTCACCCATCATACCAGGAACCAGAAGAATCACAACTTGAATGAGAAATAACAATTAACTGATACAAACATGAAGGCAAACATGATATTAGAATTACATGAAAATAATTTCAAGTAAGCTGTCATAAAATTATTTAACAGTCAAATAAAATTTAATTACAGAAAATAAAATATGAAAAGAAAGACTCTAAAAAATGAATATTATAGAATGGAAAACACAACAATAAAAAAATTAAAACTTATCAGGAAACTTTTACTGGTAAGGAAAAATTACTGAATTCGGTAATAAAGCAGAGATGACACAGAATAGAATCACTGACTTTAAGGACATAACTACAGAATTAACCTGATCTGGAGAACAGAGAAAATAAGTTGAAAAAAAAAGAACACCACCTCAAGAACCTGTAAGACAATATCAAAGAGTTAACATTCATATAATTGTATTTCCAAAAGGAAGAGACAAAAGAAAATGGGGAAAAAATGTATTAAAAAATAATGGCTGAAAACTTCTCAATTTTGCTAGACATTAAACTATAGGTCAAGAAGCTGAACCAATTTCAGATATGATAAATGTAAAGAAATTTATAACCAAACACATTATAGGTAAACTATTAAGAAGTAAAGATAGAGAAAATATTCTGTCAACAGCCAGTGTAAAAAGATGAAACACCTATAGGGAAATACCAATAAGAATGATGGTAGATTTCTCATCTGCAACCATGAAGCATAAAGGAAGCACCTTTCTTGTACTTAAAATTAAAAAATAACTACTATCTATAAATTCTATAACTGCCAGGTTTATTCTTCTGGATTTTAAGAAAAATAAAGACATTCTCAGATGAAGAAAGGCTAAAAATAGTCACAAATATACCTACATTTGAAGATTAGCTAAAGTAATTTATTCAATCATCAAGGGTGATAATAAAAGAATTTATCTTGGAGCATCAGGATGAAAGAAGAAACAATAGAAAGAGAGAGGCCTGCGATGGGTTGAGAAGAGCCGCAACAAAGGTCTCTGAAATGCCCTAGAGGCATTTTCTCCCTTTTCTTGGCTATTAACATTTGGCTCCTCTTTACCTATGCAAATTTCTTCAGCCTTGAATACCTTCCCAGAAAATGGGTTTTTGTTTTTTACTACATGGTTGACCTACAAATTTTCCAAAATTTTACACTCTGCTTCCCTTTTAAATATAAATTCTAGATTCAGATAATTTTTTTGTTTATGCAATTGAGCATAGGCTTTTAGAAGCAGCAAGGACACATTTTGAATACTTTGCTGCTTGGAAATTTCTTTCACCAGATACCCTAAATCATCTCTCTCAAAGTTCAAAGTTCCATGGATCTCTAGATCAGGGACACAATGCTGCCAATCTCTTTGCTAAAGCATAACAAGAGTGAACTTTATTTCAGTTTCCCATAAGTTTCTCATGTCTATCTGAGACAACCTCAGCCTGGACTTCGTTATCCATATCACTATCAGCATTTTGGTTACAACAATTTAACAAGTCTCTAGAAAGTGCTAAACTTTTTTCCCTCATCTTCCTGTTTTCTGAGCCCTCCAAACTGTTCCAACCTCTGTCCGCTACCCAGTTCCAAAGCCACGTTCACATTTTCAGGTGTTTTCATAGCAATGCCCCACTCCCAGTACCAATTTTCAATATTTGTCCATTTTCACACTGCTATAAAAAATTACCTGAGACTGGGTAACTTATGAAGAGTAGAGGTTAAATTGAGTCACAGTTCTGCTGGCTGTACAGGAAGCATGGCTGTGAGACTTCAGGGAAGGTACAATCATGGCAGAAGGGCAAAGGGGAAGCAAGCATGCCTTCACGCAGGGGCAGGAGAGAGAGAGCAAAGGAGGAAGTGCTACACACTTTTTAAACAATCAGATCTTGTGAGAACTCACTCAGTACCATGAGAACATCCGGGGAGAAATCTGCCCTCATGATATAATCACCTCCCACCAGGTCCCTCCTCCAACATTGGGGATTTCTATTCAAATAAGATTTGGGTGAGGAAACAGAGCCAAACCATATCACTAGAAAGATAAGACCACAAACTCTGCCAGGTGCGGTGGCTCACACCTACAATCCCAGCATTTTGGGAGGCCGAGGCGGGCAGATCAGGAGGTCAGGAGATTGAGACCATCCTGGCTAACATGGTGAAACCCTGTCTCTACTAAAAATACAAAAAAAAAAAAAAAAAAAATTAGCCGAGTGTGGTGGCAGGCACCTGTAGTCCCAGCTATTCAGGAGACTGAGGTAGGAGAATGTCTTGAACCCGGGAGGTGGAGCTTGCAGTGAGCTGAGATCGTGCCACTACACTCCACGCCGGGTGACAGAGTGACACTCCGTCTCAAAAAAAAAAAAAAAAAAAAAAAAAAAAGGCACAAACCACAAACTCAAAGCAAACAGAAGGAAGGAAATAATAAAGATCAGAGAAGCAATCAGTGAAAATAAAAACAATAAAACAATACAACAAATCAATGAAATACAACTTTTTTTTGAAAATTAATAGGCATGACAAAACTCTGATAAAAATTTAAAGACATAAATCAGGAATGAGATAGCACGTATGGTACAGTTATTAAAATAAAAATTAAAAAGTACAATAACTTTATACTCACAAATTCAATATTTAGAATAAATACAAAAATTCCTTGTAAATCACAAATGATGAAAACTCAGGCAACATGAAATATACAATATAATATCCATATATCTATGAAATAAATAATATTTATAATTAGAAACCTCCCATTAATAGAAATCTCCAGAGCCAGAATATTTCAATGAAGAACACTACCAGCACATAATAGATAATTATTCATTTTACATAATAAATTCCAGGAAATAGAAGAGCAGAAAATATTTTCCAACTCATTTTATGATGCCAGCATTATAAAAAACAAAAGGATAGTGAGAAAAGAAAACAGCATACCAACATCTCCTATAAGCTTAGACACAAAAATATTCAGTAAAAGATTAGCAAATCTAATTCAATATTATGTTAAAATGATTATGTAACATGCAAATATCAGATTTATTCCAGGTATGCCAAGCTGGTTCACCATTCAAAAATCAATCAATGTAAACCTCGATATCAATAAGATAAAGAAGAGAAAGTATATGGTTATATCAATTTGCATCATAAAATGATCTGACAAAATCCAGGATGCATTCATATAAAAACACTCAGAAATAAATTTAGGAATTGTGGGAATTACCTCAATTTTATAAAAACATTACAAAACACTGCCTTCAGCTAACATCTAATATCTTACTTAATGATGAAAAATTGAATACTTTTCCCCTAAGATCAGGGACAAGCCCAGATGTCTGCATTCACCATTGTTATTAAATATAGTATTGGAAATTCTAACCACTGCAATAACTCAAGGAAAGAAATAAAAGTCATTTATATTTGAAAGTGAGAAGTAAAAATATCCCTATTCACAGATAACCTGAACATCTTCTTCACAGGAAATGTATGAAAAAATTCACAGAACACAGAACTAAAAGGTAAGTCATGAAGGATAGCAGGATATAAGATCAGTAAATAAAAGTGGTGTTTAAATGTCATAGAAATTCAGAAAAATTTTAATCAAGGGATTAAATATGATATGATTGAGGTTTGGAAAGATTTTTCTGGTTCTTATTTTTTTCTCTTGGACTAATTTTCATGCCAAATGGACACCGGAATCTTTTACTCTGGAGCTTTCAATCAAACATGAATCTTTATGTGCTCCTATCCCACAACCACCCCTGGAGAAAAATATATACAAATTAATATTGATTATGTGAAGAAAATGGCACTTTTTACATTTCCTTGTATCAAATTTGTCAAAGTCTTTTCATCTGTTAACAAGCTATCTAATTTAGTTGACTCACAAATTCCTGAGAGCAAGCAAAATGTGCTTATCTACTGCATAGCACCTATCAGTATATATTTAAAGAGAATATAGAGAGGACATTAACCAGTCAAATACGCCTAATTACTAATGACTGATGATGCAAAAGTCTGGTAACCTTGAAACAACACCTACCTTTTGTGATTTAAATTGAAGATGACATATCTAAATTTTAATTACAATCAAAGTCAAACCTAAAAGATAGCAAGTAAAGCTGGAACGTCCCTTAGGTGATTAAAGAATGCCGTCCAATTTATTAAATTTAGTTAATAAGTTAGACAAAGCATTTTGTTTTCTTGTCTTTTCCATTACTTACAGTTCCTGGTATCAAGAGTGGTAAGTTTCTATTAACTCCTGTAACACTCTGGCAATGAGGGAAAAATGCAAAATTGTGGATCGTTACAGAGGTTTGAAAATTGGTTTCTCTGATTTTCTAAAAGATGACTGGGAGTTTGATTTATGCTCATCATATCCCCACAGAAACAGCAGTTTGAACAACTACTTACACACAAAAAAAATACCTTTAAAGCACTAAGGAAACCAGCTGAGAGATCACAGCACCTGGTTATAGCATAACAATAAGAAAAGATGCATTGGAGAGAGTGGAAAGAAAAGTTTTACATTACCCACATCACCACTCTCTCAACCACAGGCAGTACAGTGCAGAATAAGATACTAACTTGTTGGAGGAAATAGAGACATGTAAGACTAAGACTCTTATTTGAATCCCAATATGAGGCCTACCATAGCAAAACTGGGCTAACCCCTGTAGCCCTTGACTCTGGGCTGGTACCTGCAAACTGAGCTTCTGGACCTGCCCTAGCACCACATGGAAACCTGTAGCTCTTTCAAGTCAGATTCAAATTCTGGCCCACATCACAGCCAGTCAAATACAGCAATATTAGGCTCCCAATAACCTACAGTGATAGGCAGTCCTCAGGGTTTGTGAGCTTCAGGTGTGCTTTAATGCTGCATTAGCCTTGGTGGCCATGATTTTTGAACCCAGTGCTGCTCCAGCCATGACAGTTGGGTTTAGGGTACCTCCTAGTACTTCCAGAGCTGCAACAGTCACTGGCTTAGGGACCACACCAGACAACAGGCTCAGGATCTCTGTGCAGGCTTACTGTTGAGTGATATGCCCCCAAAAAAGTCAGACTGCAAATATTGAGGTGAGTACATACTCCCTTAATATGCAGACATCAATGGTTACAACCACAATAACCCAGAAAAATCAGGGAAATATAATTCCTTAAATTGGACGATAAAAAGGTGCCAGTGACTGACTCTAAGAAGATGGGGAGGTATAACCTTTCTAGAAAAGAATTCAAAATAGCTGTTTAAAAGATTCTCAAAAAACTTCAAGAATACACAGGAAAACAGTAAAAGAAGGAAAGCAATAATTTACCAGAATAAGAAACTTAACAGAGATATTAAAATATTTTTTAAAAATTGAACAGAAACTCTGGAGCTGAAAAATAAAATGAATAAAGTGAAAAGACCAAATAGCATAAACAGTGTGGTGTGTTTCTTGAAAAGATAAACAAAATCAACAAACCTTGAGTTAGAGTAACTGAAAAAAAAAGAGAAGATCCAAATAAAATCAGAGAAGAGAGGAGATCATACTGATGGCAGCAGCAACCCATCTGAAGCAGCTGCTGCAAGGACACCAGCTGCAGCAGGGGAGGTGTAGCTGGGGCTGTGCACTCCCCGGACCTGGCGGGGACTAAAAGCAGGTGGAAGCCATGCACAGGGACTAAGAGCAGGTGGGAGCCATGCACCCAACCAAGTTGGTGGGGCAGGAGCCCCACACTTCCAGGCACAGCTGCAGCCATCCAGCAGCAGCTTCATACCTGAGCATCCCTGTGCTGTCAGGGGCCCGGGAAGTCCCATGCCCATGCAGACTCGAAAGTGCCTGTTCCTGATTTCTGGCCTCTCCCTACTCTCATCTCCCACTCTGGTGAGGAGCAAAGTTGTGGCTGAGCCTGAGCGCTGTAGCATCCTGGCCAGGTGTGCACATGCTCAGGGGAGCACTGACATGCCAGTCCCCTGCTGCCTATACTCCCTCCAAACATTGGATGCTGATAAGCCTGGGAGGGGGCCCAGGGCCTGAGCATGGTTCGGCATGTGGGTGCCCTTGAACACATATAGCCTGAGAGCCGTGGGTGGCATGCTGATAGCACAGGGATGCAGGCAGGTTCCTAGGCAGGAAGTGGCAAATCTCCAGTGAAACCCCACCTTCAAGTCAAAGAGGGCCTGAAGCCTGGAGGCTGGACTGCCATTTACAGGTGAAGCCCAGAGTGAAAACTTCATTGATGACCATTTGGCCAATCAGATGGTGCTTTTTCCAGGTCCACCCGTGACTGCCCATGGACCAATCAACACATACTTCCTCCATTCTGAGTACATAAAAACCCCAGACACACACACTCCACAGGACAACCTGCCTGCACATAGGAGCTACCCCCTCTGGGTCTTCTCTCTGCTAAGAGACACACTCAGCAGGATAACCTACCTGCAGATAGCAGCTACTCAATCCAGGTCTTTTCTCTACTGAGAGCCACAATTGGTGGGACTATCTGCCTGTGGATAGGGGCTGCCCCCTCTGGGTCTGTTCTTCACTGAGAGCCACACTTACCAGGATAACCTGCCTGTAGAAAGGAGCTACCCACTTTGGGTCTCCTGCGAGATGTTCTAATAGTTGATGAAGCTCCCATCCATCTTGCTCACCCTCCAGTTGTCCACATAACCTCATTCTTCTGGACAAAGGACAAGAACTAGGGACCTGCAGAACTGCAGGAATGAAATGAACTGTAATGCTTTCTGGCCAGTCCCCGAAACTGAAGGCAGTGACATGCCCCTGGAATGCAAATTGAAGAGTGGTGACCCTTCTTGGCAGGAAGGAGATGTCGGGATTCCCTATCTGGAGCTGTAGCACTATAACCTCCTGCCTTCTGCCGGTGGCAGGCGGCTGCCCCCTGCTTTCTGCCAGCAACCCGTGGCTGCCCCATGTAACAGGAAACAGCGGTGGGGCTGGGCCAGCCCAGGCACCACAGGCTGAAGCGAGGTGTTGGGACTGAAAGAGTTGTAACACAAATGGGCTGAAACATGCCCCTCTCCCTGCAATGCCTAGAGAAGAGCTGCAGCCCTTCTGGGATCCCAGGCCTAGGGGCTCCCAAAGGCAGGGCTGTGACATGCTATAACACGCCTTTGAAGCTTTGGGGTCGCTGGTGTCTCCAAGTTTTTCAGGTACCACCACCTTCCCCTCATCAAAACACTTGCCCAGCCACAAGCTGAGCATGGTTATCACGGTGAGGACAGGATCCAGGCCAAAGTGCAAGCCAAGTGCAGCACCCTGGGGGCTGCAGGGTACCTTCTGCAGTGAGCCCAGGGCAAAGTGAGGCCCTGGGCAGGGTTGTCACCAGCTGCAGACATCTCTGACTGGCAAAGCAGCACAAAAAATCCTGCATCATTTTAACTGATAGCAAACAAAACAAAACAAAACAAACAAATAAAAAAAACCATAAAATACTATTATGAACAATTAGATACCAAATCATATAACCTAGAAGAAATTGAAAAGGTCCTGAGCACATACAACATACCAAAATTGAATTATCAAGAAATAAAACGTCTGAACAAATCAATAATGAGAAAGGAGATTAAATCAGTAATAAAAAGTCTCCCATCAAAGCATAACTCAGGAACCAATAGCTTCACTGATGAACTCTCCCAAACATTTAAAGAAAACACTAATACCAATTATTTTCAAACTATTTCAGAAAATTGAGTAGGAGAGGATACTTCCAAACTCATTCTGCGAGGCCAGCATTACCTGATAACAAAACCAGACTAAAGTCACAACAGAAAAAGAAAACAGCAGGCCAATATCCCTGATGAACAAAAATGTAAAAATCCTTGACAAAGTATTAGCAAATCAAATTTGATAGCACATTTAAAAATATTCAGCATGATCAAGTGGGAGTCATCCCAGAGATACAGGGATGATTCAAAATATGCAAATTGATACATGTAATATATCACATTAAAATAATCAAATACAAAAAACTTATGATCATCTTAAAAGATGCAGAAAAGGCATTTGACAAAATTCAACATCCCTTTGTAATAAAAACTTTCAAACATTAGGTATAGAAAATATGAACCTAAACATAATAAATGCTATACACAGCAAACCCACAGATAAAGTCATACTGACTGAGTAAAAGTTGAAAGCTTTTCGTCTAAGATCAGGAACAAAATAAGGATGCCCATGTTTACCACTTCTATTCAACATATTATTAGATGTTCTACCCAGAGCAATTTTGCAAGAGAAAAAGTAAAAGGCATCCAAATAGGAAAGGAAGAAGTTAAATTGCTCCTGTTGTTAACAACACAATGTTATATACAGAGGACCATAAATACTCTATCAAAAAAACAAAAACAAAAAAACGATTAGAACAAATGAACAAATTCAATAGAGTTATCAAATACAAAATCAACATACAAAAATCAGCAGGGTTTCTATACACTCACAGTAAAGTATCTGAAAAACAACTCAAGAGACAATCCCATTTATCATAGCTACAAAACAAACAAGAAAATAAAATACTTAATAAATTTAACCAAATAAGTGATTGATGTCTACACTGAAAACCATAAAACATTGATAAAAGATGTTAAAGAAGACACATCAATGGCAAGATAACTCTTGTTCATAAATTAAAAGAATTATTATTGTTAAAATGTTCAGACTACCCAAAGTGATTTACAGATTCAATGTAATCCCTATGAATATAAGAAGACATTTTTCACAGAAATAGAAAAATTCCAGAATTCATATGAAATCACAAATTTCTCTGAATAGCCAAAACAATGGTGATTAAAAAGAACAAAGTTATAGTCATGTCACTATCTGACTTCAAAGTATACCGTAAAGCTATAGTAATCAAAACAGCATGATACTGGCATAAAAACAGACACATAGTCCAATGGAAGACACTAGAGAGCCCAGAAATAAATCTGCACATTTACAGCCAATTGATTTTTGTCAAAGGTTTTAGATCATACATGGGGAAAAGATACTGTCTTCAATAAATGTTGTCTAGAAAACTGGATACCACTGCTCAAGAAAATAAGAGAGGACACAAACTAATGGAAAAAGATTCCATCCTCATGGATAGGAAGAATCAGTATCATGAAAATGGCTATACTGCCCAAAGTAATTTATAAATTTAATGCTATTCAATTCAAAATACCATTGACATTCTTCACAAAATTAGAAAAAAAAACTACTTTACATTTTAAATGGAACAACAACAAAAAGAGTCTTTATAGCCAAGAAAATCCTGAGCAAAGAGAACAGAGCTGGAGACCTCACACTACCTGACTTCAAACTATACTACAAGGCTACAGTAGCCAAAACATAATGGTACTGGTACTGAAACAGACATATAGACTGATGGAACAGAACAGATATCTCATAAATAACACCACACATCTACAACCATCTGACCTTCCACAAACCTGACAAAAACAAGCAATGGGGAAAGGATTCCCTATTAAAACATGGTGCTGCAAAAACTGCTTAGCCATATGCAGAAAACTAAAACGGGACCCCTTCCTTACACCTTATACAAAATTAACTCAAGATGGATTAAAAACTTAAATGTAAAACCCAAAACCATAAAACCCTAGATGAAAACCTAGGCAATAATAATTCAGGATATAGTCATGTGCAAAGACTTCATGATGAAAATGCCAAAAGCAATTGGAACAAAAGCTAGAATTCACAAATGGATCTAATTAAACTAAAGAGTTCTGCACAGCAAAAGAAACTAGCATCAGAATGAACAGGCAACCTACAGAATGGGAGACAATTTTTGTAGTCTACGCATTTGACAAAGGTCTAATATCCAGGATCTACAAGGAACTTAAAAAAATTTACAAGAATAAAAGCCAACAATCCCATCAAACAGTGGGCAAAGAACCACAAACAGACAGTTATCAAAAGAAGACATTTATGTGGCCAACAAACATATGAAAAAAGGCTCATCACTGATCATTAGAGAAATGCAAGTCAAAACTGCAACGAGATACCATCTCACGCCACCCAGAATGGCAATTATTAAAAAGTCAAGAAACAATAAATACGGGTGAGGCTGTGGAGAAATAGGAACACTTTTACACTGTTGGTGGAAATATAAATTAGTTCAACCATTACGGAAGACAGTGTGGCAATTCCTCAAGGATCTAGAACCAGAAATATCATTTGACTCAGCAATCCTATTACTGGGTATATACCCAAAGGAATATAAATCATTTTACTATAAAAACACATGCACACATATGTTTATTGCAGCACTATTCACAATAGCAAAGACATGAAATCAACCCAAATGCCCATCAATGATAGAGTGGATAAAGAAAATATGGTACATATATGCCATGGAATACTATGAAGCCATAACAAAGAATGAGATTATGTCATTTGTAGGGACATTGATGAAGCTGAAAGCCATCATCTTCAGCAAACTAATGCAGGAACAGAAAATCAAACCCTGCATGGTCTCAGTCATAGGTGGGAGTTAGACAATGAGAACACATGGACACAGGGAGAGGAGCAACACACACTGGGACCTGTTGGTGGATGGGGTGGAAGGAGAGGGAGAGCATTATGACAAATACCTAATGCATGTGGGGCTTAAAACCTAGATGACAGGTCAACAGGTGCGGTAAACCACCATGGCACATGTATACCTATGTAACNGGACATTGATGAAGCTGAAAGCCATCATCTTCAGCAAACTAATGCAGGAACAGAAAATCAAACCCTGCATGGTCTCAGTCATAGGTGGGAGTTAGACAATGAGAACACATGGACACAGGGAGAGGAGCAACACACACTGGGACCTGTTGGTGGATGGGGTGGAAGGAGAGGGAGAGCATTATGACAAATACCTAATGCATGTGGGGCTTAAAACCTAGATGACAGGTCAACAGGTGCGGTAAACCACCATGGCACATGTATACCTATGTAACAAACCTGCACATTCTACAAATGTATTCTGAAACTTAAAGTAAAATAAAATAAAATAAAATAAATATACTAAAAGGGATATTATTATATAGTAATATATGCTTTTTATTTTAACTGTTTATATGAATTTCAATCTTTAAATAATAAACATGTTATATAGTTGGATGCATTATATAAATTTCATCTCTATGAAATAAATAGACATGTTAAACTCAAAAAAAAAAACAAAACTGAATACATGCAGGAGAATGAAATTAGATCCTTATTTTTCAACATATCAAATACTATCTCAAAATGGATTAAACACTTAAATTTCAGACATGAAACTATGAAACTACTAGAAGAAAACAGAGAAGAAGCTCCATGACATGGGACTGGGCAATGGTTTCTTTGGATATAATTTTAAAAGCATAGAAAACAAAATAAAAAATAGACAAATGGAATTAATGAAACTGAAATTCTTCTGCACAGCAAAGGAAATAATCAATAAGAGACAACCTACAGAATGGAAGAAAGTCTTTGCAAATCATACATCTGATAAGTGGTTAATATCTAACAGTTCAATTCAACACAAACAATTCAATAGCAAGAACACAAATAACTCAATTTAAAAAATGGGCAGAAGACCTGAATAGACATTGCTTAAAAGAATACATACTAGTGGCAGGCAGGTATATTAGTTAAAATCCTTAGTATCACTAATCATCTTGAAAATGTAAACCAAAACCACATTGAGATATTTCCTCACTCTTGGTTAAAATGGCTATCATCAAAAAGACAAAAGATAAAAAATGACGGCAAGGATGTGGAGAAAAGGGAACACTTACACACTGTTGGTGGAAATTTAAATTAGTACAGCCATTGTGGTAAACATTATGGAGGTTCCTAAAAAAATTAAAAAATAGAACCACCACAATGAGATCACTTGGACACAGGAAGGGGAACATCACACACCAGGGCCTATTGTGGGGAGGGAGGAGGGAGGAAGGATAGCATTAGGAGATATACCTAATGTAAGTGACGAGTTAATGGATGCAGCACACCAATATGGCACATGTATACATATGTAACAAACCTGCACGTTGTGCACATGTACCCTAGAACTTAAAGTATAATAATAAAAATAAAATAGAACCACCGTATGACACAGCAATTCCACTGCTTGGTACGGAAATGAAATCAGTATGTCAAAGAGATATTTATACTCTCATGTTTCTTGTAGCCTTATTCACAATAGCCAAGACACGGAATTAACCTAAGTGTCCATCAGCAAATTCGTGGATACAGAAAATGTGGTATATACAGACACCCTTTGTATCTGTAAATTCTGCATTTGTGGACTCAACCAAATGTGACAATATTCTATAGAAAATAGTTGAAGAAAAATAATAAAACAGAAAAAAGCCAAAAAATTATAACAAGCATTTACATAGTATTTATATCTTATTACATATCATAAATAATCTAGAGATGACTTAAAATACATAGGAGGATATGCATAAATTATATAAAAATACTACTTTACTTAATACATGGGACTTTGTATATCAAAGCTCCATGAGCACTGGCTCATTTTGATATCCACAGGGGTCCTGGAACTAATTGCCCATGGATATGGAAGGATGACTATGTATACAATGGAATACTATTCAGCAATTTTTTAAAATTCTGTCATTTATGAATGTCGCATGGATGAATGTGGAGGGCACTATGTCACGTGAAATAATCCAGGCACAGAAAGACAAATACCACATGATCTCACACATACGTGAAATCTAATAAAGTTGATCTCACAGAGGTAGAGAGCAGAATAGTATTTACCAGAGGCTAGGGTGGTTAGTGGAGAGTAGAGGTCATGGAGATGTTAGTCAAAGGATACATAATTATAATCAGGAAGAATAAGTTGAAGAGATCTATTGTATAGCATAATGACAAGATTTAATTATGATCCTTGTATTCTTGAAAAATCCAAAGAGAGTAGACATTAAGTATTTTAACTACAAAATGATAACTATGTGAGGTAATACATTTGTTAATTCACTCGATTTAACCATCCTACAATGAATATATTCTTCAAAACATCGTGTTATATATGATAAATACATACAATTTTATCTGTCAATTAAAAAAATAAAGAACTCAACTTGAACATGTTTTACCGTTGATTTAGTTGCTATTGTGATTGTAACAGTTGTTTCCTATATTATACTTACATATTGTGAATGAATGGAATTAAATATAAGAGTTAGAATAGAAATTAAGGCTTCTTCATACACTGAATTTCATGGTTAAGCCTAGTAATAGAAAAAAATCATGTTTTCTGCCTTTGTACTGCAATTATCAAGGAGCACTACAAGTACCTGACATTCACATTGAAAATAGATGCTAAATATTTATGAGGTGCTTTGATTTGCATAGAGACTTTCCCCTAAAGAACTGAATACATTTATTTTTCTAAATTCAGTTCTGCACAAATTTACTGCATGTAGTTTCATTGTTCCAGGTGCCACATAAAATAAAGAAAGTGTTTTTGCCTTCACAGAGCTTACAATATAATTGTGGAGAAAATATATATACATATGAAACAGTTATCCACCCAAGACAACATCAGATTAAATATCCTATTTGATCATAACAGTATGCAGGATTGATAGGAACATGATGGAGAAGTAAGATCAGGAAGGTTGAAGAAGTCAGAAGTAGTTACTAGGAGATAGTGAGAAAAGGAAAACCCTTTATTATCTCTGCTTAGAGGCAACATTGTAGAGTAGAAAGATGACTGGCTTTCCATTCCTGATTTTACCACTTGTAAGGTAAGTGACAGTCTTTCTGCAACTCAATTTCACCATTTAAAAAATTGAATGTGATATACCTATTCATCAGACTTATAAAAAAAAGAAAAGCAAAAATGTAGGTAAAGGACCTAGCATTGTCATAGCAAATAATATGTACCCCAAGAGCAACTATTTTCCTGGAAAGAAGTTGAAGTACAAGTTCAACTTATATGACTGTCTATTCTTTTATAAAAGACACTGCAGATAAATTCAATTTTTTCTCATTCACCCATTTTTATATCTTAGGACACAAAAGATCCTGAAAAGTGCTAGGACTTAAAAGGATACAAATTTAAGTAAGGTAAGCACCAAGACTACAGATTCGATGGCAATTTTCTGTAAAGATTCTAGTTTATCAGTTGAGAAACCTAAGCAACTTTGCTGTTCCAAGAAAGTAGTAGGCATCCACTGTGGTATCGCACCTGTCTTTATGCAAAAAGGACCTACGAAAGGAATGTAAGAACAGTTAAGACCGTGTATATTAGGTAAGCTTGTCACTATGTTGTGTATGTCAGTGCATTGTGTTTCCTGAAAAGGAATAGCTAGTAAAAAAAAATAGAGCTTCAACTTCATAGTAACTAGTATATTGGTCCAATGTAAAGGAAAAAAGTCCTAGTATAAGCTCTCTCTCTATATGTATATAACTATATAAATATATGTAGTTATATATTTGCTTAAGCCAGGCTTCAAAGATAATTCCAGATCTCTAGGGAAATGCATAAATCTCATAAGTAAAAAATAGAGCCTAATTCAGACTTGCAGTGAGCATGATTTAATGTTTGGATTCTGCTATTGATATTACAGCCTTTAGGAATCAAAGGGGATGTTATTAGTAACTGCACCATGATCATGGGCACACAATGGGATTTTTCCCATGAACTAATATGTATGGTACTCCCTACCTAAGTCACAATTGATCAGGTCCTAGGGCTGTAAAGCTGGAGGTGGGGGGAGGAACTATATTTGTTCCATGTGAGATAAGGCCTTAAGGACTGTCTGAATATTCAGAGACTGATTATTAGGAAGATACACATTAACACAAGTGAATACAGTAGACAGGTTGACAGAGTTATGGGGTTTTTACAATAAACATACATATACATTAAAATATGGCAATCTTATTTTAATAAAACAAAGTTCTAGCTTTTTAGTACAACTGAGGGCCACACAGTTACAGAACTTAGATAAAAATACATTTCTGCTCTTTCTCCTGTGTAATATTATGCTTGTCTGTATCAAAACAAACATCTAATTTTCATGTTGAAAAAAATAAGTTTTTCATTTGCAACAGACACGGATCACTTTAATAACTAATAAATCCTTTTTCTCTTTCTAATCTCTAAAAGTTAAATGCCAACATACTGTGAGCAGTGGTCTTTAGGAGGTATTTGATTTTACAATCCTGAAGTACTCTCATAGCATGTTAAATGCATTTGGGAATCACACTATGATTTTATCACAGAGGGCCAAAAGCACAAGGAAACCGTTTAAAATGACAAAATGTGAATCAAGAAGGAAGCATAAAAATTTTAGATGATTTTTTGTCTTGATAATGTTCCTGCAAATTCACAATAGTTTTAAGTGATATTTAAATTCTCAGAATGTTTCCCTAGAGCCAATATATCATAGACTTACACTGTGACAATTACCAAAATGTATTTGTTTTCAGACTGCAAAGATTTATTCAGGTATGAAAGGAAAGAAGAAAGGGACAAATTAGTATGATCTTCAATATTTCACATTTAATTGAATATTTTAATCTTTGTTCAAAAAGTGTAAATACGTGGTGAATCCCATGTGTTGATTTGCCTATGCTGAACCAGCCTTGCATTCCAGAAAGAAAGCCTACTCGATCATGGTGTTTTAACTTTTTTATGTGCAGTTGGATTCAATTTGCTGGTATCTTATTGAGGATTTTTGCATTTCTCTCTCTCTCTCTCTGCGTGTGTGTGTGTGTGTGTGTGTGTGTGTGTGTGTGTGTGTTTGTGTGTGTGAGAGAGAGACAGCTTTGGATATCCTGCTGATGTTAGCATAGAATGTGTTAGGGTGGAACCCCTCTTCCTCAATTTTTTTTGAAGGGTTTCAGTAAGATTGATGTCAGCTCTTCTTTGCATAACTGGTAGAATTTGGGAATGCATCTGGTTCAGGGTTTCTTTTGGTTAGTAGGGTTTTTATTATTATCACTGATTCAATTTCTGAAGTTAATATTCATCTGTTGAGGGTTTCAATCTCTTCCTGATTCAATCTTGAGAGATTGTACGCTTCCAGGAATTTATCCCTTTCCTTTAGCTTTTAAATGTATGTGCATGGAGCTGTTCCCAATAATTTCAGGACCTTTTGTGTTTCTGTGGGATCCACTGTAATATCACCTTTGTCCTTTCTAATTCCACTTATTTGGATCTTGTTTTTTTGTTTTTTTTTTTTTTTTTTTTTTTTTGTTAATCTAACCAGAGGTTTATCAATTGTATTTATTATTTCAAATAATAAACTCCCATTTTCATTTACCATTACCATACAATTTGTACGGATTTTTACATCTCCATTTTATTAAGTTCTTCTCTAATTTTAGTTACTTCTTGTTTTCTGTTAGTTTATGGGTTTTGTTGTTGTTGTTCAGTTAGGTGCAAAGTTACGTTAAATTGAGACCTTTGTAACTTATTGATGAAGATATTTAGGGGTAAAAACGTTCCTCTTAACACTGCTTTGGCTGAATCTCGGCGATTTTGGTAAGTTGTATCCATATGTTCATTAATTTCTAAGCATTTATTTTATTTCTGTCTTAATTTTGATGTTTACCCAGGAGTAAGATGTTGAATTTCCATGAATTTGTGTAGTGTTGAGACATTTTCTTGGTATTGATTTCTATTTTATTGCACTGTGGTCTAAGAATTTGCTAGAATGATTTCAGACTTTTTAATTCATTGAGGCTTGCTTTATGACTAAGCATGTGGTTATTTTAGAATATGTTTCATGTGCACATGAGAAAAATACATATGTTGTGGTTGCTGGGTGAAGCGTTGTGTAGATGTCTATTAAGTTCAACGAATCAAGTGTCAAATGTAAGTTAGAGTTTTTTTGTTAGCTTTTTGCCTCAGCAATCTAATGCTGTGAGTGCAGTGTTTAAGTTTTCTGCTATTATTGTGTGATTTTCTACATGTGTTTGTAGGTCAACAAGAAGTTTTATGAATCTGGGTGCTCCAAAGTTTGCTGTGTATTTATTTAGGATAGTTAAGGCTTCTTGATGAATTTTACTCTTTATAATTATGTAATTCCTTTCATTGCCCTTCTAAATTTTTATTGGTTTAAAGCCTGTTTTATCTGGTGTAAGAATAGTGACTCCTCTCCTTTTTTTTATTTTTTTTATTTACGTGGTATCTTACTCCACTCATTTGATTTAAGCCTGTTCATGTCATTTTTGTGAGATGGGTCTCTTGGAAACAACAGATGATTGGGCTTTGGCTTTTATTCAGACTCCTGTGTCATTAAAAGAAAACCATATGATCATCTCAACATATTCAGAATTTTTTAAAATAAAATACAACGTTCCTTTATGATAAAAGCCTTCAACACACTAGTAATCGAAGGAACAAACCTCCAAATAATAAGAGTCATCTATAACAAACCCACAGCCAACATCATACTTAATAAAATAAAGCTCAAATCATTTCTCTTGAGAACTGGAACAAGGATGCCCACACTCACCAGTCCTCATCAGCATAGTATTGCAAGTTCTAACCAGAGCAGTCAGGAAAGAGAAACAAATAAAAGATATCCAAACAGGAAAATAAGTGAAACTATCTCTTTGCTGATGATATGATTATATACTTAGAAAATCATAACTACTCTGCCAAAATGATCCTAGAATTGATAAACAGTTTTAGTAAAGTTTCAGGATACAAAATCAAGGTAAAAAAATCAGTAACATTTTTATACACCTGCAATGTCAAGGCTGAGAATGAAATCAAGAACACAATCCCACTTACAATAACGACAAAGAAAATGACATACTTAGAAATGCAACTAACCAAGGAGGTGAGAGAGCTCTACAAGGAGAATTATAAAACACTGCTGAAAGAAATCAGAGATGACACAAAGAAATGTAAAAATATTCCATGTTCATGAATTGGAAAAATAAATATTGTAAAAATGTGATTTCTATCAAATTACCAAGGTCATTCTTCACAGAGTTAGAAAAAAATATATATTCTAAAATTCATATGGAACAAAAAAGAGCCTAAATAGCCAAATCACTTCTACACACACATGCATACACACACACACAAACACACAGTTGGGGGCATCATACTACCTGACTTCAAACTATGTCATAAAGCCACAATAACCAAAACAACTTGGTACTGTTACAAAAACAGGCATGTAGACCAGTGGAATACATTATTTTCGAAAGAACATAAATGAAAAACTCAGAAGTAAAGCTGCACAACTACAACCACCTGATCTTCAACAAGGCCAACAAAAACAAGCAACAGGAAAAAAGACTCCCTATTCAATAAATGGTACTGGGATAACTGGCTAGCCATATGCAGATGATAGAAGCTGGACCCTAACTTGCACCATATACAAAAAGTAATGCAAAGTGAATTAAAGATTTACATGTAAGACCTCAAACTATAAAAATCCTGGAAGAAAACCTAGGAAATACTTTTCTTGACATTAGTTTTGGCAAAGAATTTTGGCTAAGTCCCGAAAAGCAATTGCAACAAAATAAAATAGACAAATGGGACCTAATTAAACTAAAGAGCTTCTATACAGCAAAATAAACCATCAACAGAGCCAGAAAAAAATTCAGAATGGAAGAATATATTCACAAACTATGGATCTAACAAAGGACTCCCTATTCAATGAATTATGCTGGAATAAGTGGCTGACCATGCACAGAGAAATAGAACTGGACTCTTACCATTCACTATATACAGAAGTTAACTCAAGACAGACTGAAGATTTAAATGTATGATCTCAAACTACAAGAATCGTAGAAGAACACCTAGGAAACACCATTTGGAATCAGCCTTGGGAAATAACTTATGTCCTCAAAAGCAATTGCAACAAAGACAAAAGTTGACAAGTGGGATATAATTAAAACATAGAGTTTTTATTTAACAAAAGGAACTATCAACAGAGTAAACGGACAACCTACCGAATGAGAGAAAACATTTGTAAACTGTGCATCCAACAAGGTCTAATATTGAGAATCTAAAAGGAACTTAACAAGCAAAAAAAAAAAAAAAAAAAAAACCATAAAAAATGGGCAAAGGACATAAACAGACACTTCTCAAAAGAAGACATACAAGTGACCAACAAACATATGAAAAATATTTAGCATCACTAATCATCAGAGAAATGCATAAGATACCATCTCACACCAGTTAGAATGCCTAGTAAAAAAGCGAAAATAAAACAGATATTGGCAAGGCTGCAGAGATAATGGAATGCTTATATACCCTTGGCAGTAATGTAAATTAGTCCAGTCACTGTGAAAAGCCATCTAGAAATTTCTCAAAGAACTAAAAACAGAACTAATATTTGACCCAGCAATCTCATTATTGGGTATATACTCGAGAGAAAATAAATTATTTTACCAAAAAGACATATACACAAATATGTTCACTGCTGTACTATTTATACTAGCAAAGACATGGAATCAGTCCAGATGCCCATCAATACTTAATTAGATAAATAAAATGTGGTCCATAACAACCACGGAATACCATGCCACCATAAGAGAGAATGAAATCGTGTTTTGCATCAACATGGATGCAGCTAGATGCCATAATCCTAAACAAATTAATGCAGGAACAGAAAATCAAATACTTGATAAGTGGGATACCATTTATAAGTGGGAGCTAAGCATTGAACACATATGGACATAGATATGGGAACAGTAGACACTGTGGACTGAATCACTCTGTGATTTAGGCTACTGGAGGTTGGAAGAAGGTTAGTGAGTATCAGATACCATACTCACCACCAAGGTGACAGGATCTATACTCCAAACCTCAGCAACATGCAATATTTCCATGTAACAAATTTGCAAATATACCCCCATGTATCTGAAATAAAAATAAAATAAAATATGAAAATTGTGTAAAATATATGAAACAATGAATAAGGTTTATTTAGCCAGATCACAAATTGAAGGATAGGTAAAGACAAAATAAAACAATGCCAGAAAATACTCATTATTTCATGTCATTTTTGTAAAACAAATCTTGTTTTTAATTATGTCTCTGAATTTGAAATGACAATATTGTTCTGATCCTACAATTTGTGCATGATTATATTAGTACTAGTCTGTATTTTAGACTTTGTAAAGGAATAGTTGTCAATCACATAATCTATTTGGAGTTGTAGAAATGAAAATCCAACTGGATAAATGCTCTCTAATTTATGCTGCCATCTTTAAATGTTGCCATCTTTAAATGTTTCAACAATGTTTCAATGTTGTTGAAAACAGTCAAAACATTGATAGTACAGTACAATGTTTTGATAGCAATTAGACTATCCCTGGCATATCCCTCTGTGTGTTTAAGTTCTACAATTATTTTGAAGAACGGTTAATGTGAAACAAAATATAACATTTGTGTTATTTATTTTTGTAATATTAAGTAATTCATGGTGACCGTAAAAGGTCAAAAATACTAGAAAATGTAGAATGAAAAAAATGAATAAATAAAGTTGAAAAAAGCCAAAAGAAAGGGGAAGGATGGAAAAGCCGAAGGAAAAGAGAGAAATAAAGAGAAAGGAACAAATAAAAAGGTAGCAGAGTAAAGGAAGAAAGGAAAGGAAGAGAAGAAAGAAGAAAAGTGATGGAGAGAGGAGTATCCTCTCAGCTTGAATCACACATTTAAAGTTAAAATTTGGGTACATATATATCAGACTTTGTGTGTATGGTGTAAGGTTAGATGTACCCATATAATTATCTAGTTAATTCAGCACTATTCGTGAAAGAGCTTCATATGCACTTTGAGTTATTTTGGGATCTACCTCAAAAGTCAGTTGACTTATAAAGTGTCATTCTATTTATGGACCCTCTACTGGTCCTACTGATTTATTTTTCTACCTCAATCAAGAACACATTATCCTAATTTAGTATTAATGTAAATCATAAAATTAGGACATTTAAGACCTTGACATTGTCCTTTTTTCAGAATATTTTGGCTATTCTTTGTATTCCCATGTAAGCTTTAGAATCCAGCACATATATGTGTATATATGTCTATATATGTCTGCGATGATGTGTGTGTATGGTGTTCATTAATACACACACATACACTCATAGGGTATGCGTTCAGTATTTTGATAAATATACATCAATTTGAGGATAATGGATTTTTCAAGGTTGATTATTTCAATTCATGAAAATTTCCTATCCTATGTTTTGTTTCTCTCAGTAATATTTCATACTTTTCACTGCAGATTTCTTACTTATCTATTATTAAGTATCTTTATAATTTTTATTCTAATGTAAGTTATATTTCTATTGCAGTATTTCTGGTTGTTCATTGCTAGAATACATTTTAATTTATTGTATTGAACTTGCAGTCAATTTTTAAATTTACTTAACAAAGTTCTACTTTTCCCTCTTATACTTTCTTTGGATTTTCAACATAAAATAGAATGAGAATAATTTTTAAAAAGTGGTATGTATGCAAAATAGAATACTATGAACACTTTTAAAAGAGGGAAAGGCTGTCATTTTCAACAACATGGATGAATCTGATGGAAATTATGAAGTGAAATAAGCCGACATAGAAAGACAAATATTATGTGACCTTTACACCTGAAATACAAAAAATAATCTGAAGTTACAGAAATAGAGAGTAGAATGGTATTTGCTAGGGGCTGGCTGATGCAGGTGTAGGGAAGGTTGGTCAAAGAACACAAAATTTTAGTTAGGAAAAATTAGGTCAAGAGATTTATTGTACAACATGGTGACTCTTGTTAATAACAATGTATTGTATTCTTGAAAATCAGTAAAAGAGTCAATTTTAAGTATTATCACAAATCAGTAATAAGTATGTGATGGAGTGTTTATGTTAATCAGTTCAATTTAACAATTCCACAATAAACGTATCTTTCAAAACGACATTTTTTGCACAATAAATATATAAAATTTATGCAATTTTAATTGTTAATTCAAATATTTTTTAAAATAAAGAAAAATAATGAGTTCGTAAAAGTATACATATCTTAATATTTAAAATGTGTATCTTGTATAGATACATGGTTGAGTCTTGTTTTTTTTTAAACCCATCTGACAAGCTCTGATTTTTAATTGTTATTTAACTTATATGAGTGCTTAAATGTGCTGTTTGATTATTTTCTTCGATTTGATTAATCTATTTTTATCTTTTTCTTTTACTGCTTTCCTTTCAATTAAATTAATGTTTATAAGTATTACATTTTCTCTTTTCTGGCTATTCCTCTTTGTTTATTTTTGCGTGTTGCATTTAAGCATTCCTAACTTATCATAGTGTATTTTGAATATTAATTCACATATACTAAAAATCATATAACAGTGTATTCAATTTACCACTCTCTTGTTCTTGCTATTTTCAACAAATATTTTACTTTTATGTGTTACAAGCATGATTATTTTTGCTTTATGCAGTTGTACTAATAATTCGATTGTCAAATCACACTGGATCTAATTTAAGAACTGTATCAGTATCAAGCTTTTCTAATGATTTCAAGTATAGTCTATCCTTGATTCAGACAAAGCAGAATTTTGCTAAGACATCTCATGTGACCTCCCACTACCACCTACCCACTTTTCATTCCCATGTTGCACACATTGGACATTTTTTTTTTTTTTTTTTTTTTTTGAGGCAAGGTCTTGTTGTGTTGCCCAGTCTGCAGTGGCATGATATGGGCTCACTGCAATCTCTACCTCCCAGGTTCAAGTGATTCTCCTGCCTCAGTCCTATGAGTAGCTGGGATTACAGGCACGTGCCACCACACCCGGCTAATATTTTGTATTCGTAGTACAGACAGGGTTTCACCACGTTGGCCAGGCTGGCCTCGGACACCTGGCCTCAAATGATCCACCCACCAGCCTCCCAGAGTCCTGGGATTTCAGGTGGGAGGCAGATAAGATAGTAGGAGACTTGAATATCTTACGAAACATTCTCCAAGACTAAATTCCTTCCTTGCTTCCTTCCTCTTTCCCTCTCTCCTCCTTATTTCTTACAAAAGAAATTCTTAAAGACATCTAATGCTATCTAATAAGTAAGGAGTCATCTAGAGAATATCCTTAACCTCTTTACCCAGCAGACCAATTGACACGTAGATTTTAATAAGTTACCTGACATCTATTTCTAAGCGTATCCCCCAGTTAAATTGAGCAAACAGAGGGCAGCTCAGCTGCTTTAAATCATTCCCTGACAGTCAGTTGTCTCATACAGAAATTAAGAGGAAAAAAATCTTTTGTAATTAGCTACATAGCTACCATGTATTCTATTCTTTGCAGATCTGAGTTTTAAAGGAGTATCATTTACTTTTGACCTATATAGAATGCCTTCAAGAATATCTCTGAGAAAATATTCATCATCAACAGAACCACACATCTTTTACTTTGTTAAAAAGTCTTCTACTTGCCTTCATTTTTAAAGGATGGTTCTAAATTAATATTAATTTTTTCTATCTGCATCTTGTAGATGTTCATTTATTGTCTTCTGCATTCTATTTGTTTTTGCACAAACACAGCTATATTTAATATTGTTTCCCTGGCCGGGCGCGGTGGTCAATCGCTGTAATCCCAGTACTTTGGGAGGCCGAGACGGGTGATCACGAGGTCAGGAGATCGAGACTATTCCTGGCTAATATGTGAACCCCGGTCTCTACTAAAAAAAAAAAAAAAAAAAAAAAAAAAAAAAAAAAAAAAAAAAAAAAACAGCACACCACACCACACACACACCACACAAACTAGCAGCGGCAAGGTGCGTGGGCACCTGTAGCTCACCAGCTACTTGGGAGGTTGAGGCAGGAGAATGGTGTAAACCCGGAGTGCAGAGCTTTGCAGTGAGCTGAAGATCCCAGCCACTGCACTCCAGCCTGGGCAACAGAGCGAGATTCCATCTCAAAACAAACAAACAAAATATTGTTTCCTTGTATGAAATATGTCAATATGATATTTATTTTTCCCCTAGTCACCTTCTTCTCTTGATTATTGACTACCAGAAATTTTGATGTGCTTAGGCATGGGTTCTCTTTCTAGTTCTCCCTCTTGCTCCCTCACTCAAAAAATTTTGAGTTTTATTGTTCCTGCTCGAGGACTTTCAATATTCTTCACTCTGTAGGTTAAGAGTCTCACCACATTTGGCCATTAATCTCCCATGTCATTTCCCCATTCTCACTCTCTTTTCTATTTCTATGGAAACACTTATTTTAGAACATATGGTATTTACCCAAGTGATTTGAGATTTCTCTTTTTATTCAAAATATTTCTCTTACATTTAATTTAGATAGTTTTATTTACCTATTTTCCAGTTTAGTCTTTTATTCTTTTCTGTAATGTCCAATCTGCTAGTAAGCCTAATTAATTCTTGCAGAAATTTAATTTTAATTTCTGAAATTTCCAATCATTATTTTATTTTAGGATTCACATTTTTTTCTGCTAATATCTCCTGCTTCTTTTTGTGTCTTGTAATTTTTTCTTAGAGTATTAGAGAACATTGAGGACTAATATAAAAACATTTGCTTCGCTTAGTTTAATTGACATCATTTTCTGTGCTTAGTAGTTAGGGTGAGGGGTTGTCCATTTAGATTACTCTAGAATTAAGTTAGCCTAAGGCTGGGTTACACTTTATTACGTTATTAAATTAACCTGAGGCTGGGTCAACTTTATTTGATTAAATTTTCCTGTGATTAACCCAACCCTCAAGTGATTTAGCTGATGCCTTCGTGATTCTGTCAGTATCTGAGCCATAGTGCAATGTGTTTGGTACAATTACAGATACTTTTGAATTCTCTAACACATCTCCCTTCGCATTTTAAAAAAATCTGAGGCAGGTAGGAAACCCAAGGTGAATCTGTTCCTGTTTTAGGGACTTTTCACACACCAAACTGTCATGCCAGCAACTTTCATCAGAAACTTGGGTGGTTTTCCCTTATTTTGTGTGCAGTCTCCCAGTATTAGGACTCCAGTCTCCAGAGGAGGAGCTTGTTCCTAATGATAGCTATTGTCAAGGCTATCTACTCAAATATACAGGGCAAAATTTCTGTGTGGGATTTAGTTCATAAGGCTTCCTTTCACCCAGTACTTTAGGCTAGCTTCATTTTTAAAAGTATGAATTTTATTTTGTCTCAGCCTGAGTCAGTGAAAACCCAAACTAAGAAAAAAATTGTTTATTCTCTCACTGAATGACAAACATACAAGACTTCTGTGACTCCACATATGGGGGAAATTCTCTCCACCAGCAAGCAACCAGTTCTGTAGCGAGAATCAGCTGGGTGTCCACCAATTCAGTTATGGTACCACATACCTGAAGATAGTGTCACATCTCACAGGTTGAGGGCTCAGTCCTACAAGACCACCCCCCCACTTAGGATGCCAATAGCAAACCCCAGGTTGTTTTTTCTGTGCTTACAACCAACCAGCTATAAATCAGGGTTTCCACGACTCCCTCCTTGTGTTTAATTTGCTAGAGTGGCTCAAAGAACTCAGGGAAACGTGTTTATTGGTTTATTATATTAGATGAAGAGTTGCATACAGGAAGGTATGGAGGAAGGAGAGCGGAGCTTTCTTGCCCTCTTTGGGCACACCACCCTCCAGGAACCTCCATGTATTCAGCTATCTGTAAGTTCTAAGAACTCTGTTTTTCAGGTTTTTGGAGCTTCAGTATGCAAGCATGATTGATTAAATCATAAGCCACTGGAGATTAACTTAACCTTCTGCCCTCTCCCTCACCTGTAGGTTGCGAGTGAGGGTGGAAGTCTCAATCCTCTTATCATGCCTTGGTCTTTCTGGTGACCAGCTCCCATCGTGAAGCTGCATGGGGGCTGCTGGCCATCAGTCAACTCATTAACGTACAAAAGACATCATTTTGGAGATTCTAAAGATTTTAGAAGTCATATGCGAGGAAATAGGTCATAAACAAAATATATATTTTAGAGTATCGCACTCAGTGTTTCTTATTGCCACTACAGGGACTAAGTGGTGAATTTTACCAGGAAGCAGAAATATCCCTTAATATTTTCTTAATTGTTAGTTACATCATGCCAAGTCTGGCTTCCAACAGCTACAGCTCAGCCTAGAGATGACTCTATCCCTAGAGGACACCAACACCTTTGATGTAGTTTTGTGAACCACGCTGAGTCAGGTGCACCCAGCTAGGTGTGCCTGAACTCCTGACCCACAGAAATTGAAATAGTAAACGTTATTGTTTAAAGCTGCTAGCTTTGGGGTAATTTGTTTATTAGGAGTATATGACTACTGCAGACTCTATTGGTTGTAGCTAAAAAAAACTGCAATTTAAACTAGCTTCTGCAAAGAGTTGTGAGTTTTTATTTATTTATTTTTTTGGTGTACAGAATTCAAAGTGTTTTAAGGGGTTGTGAGCCGCTGAGACAGATGATTGCAGGGCTGTCGAATATTTGGGTAATCTTTTTGGAAAAAGTATGCTTATCATGCTCCTCTTCTTTATGGTACAAATTTTGACAGTTCTCACACATTTATTATTATTCCAAGGAAACTTACTATCAATCTGATAATGTCTCCAGTGTAAATCTCTACCACTTCATTCTGAAAAGAATGAAGTGAATTTACGAGTTAAATTGGAGAATATTGACAGAGTTAGAATAAATACTACTAGCCACGAAAATGAAATGTGATAGCTTTTATACTAAGTATCCTCTTGGGTACATCTGTAGAAAAGTACATATTTTTTCAAGAGTTCTTCACATTTGTAATTAATAGTATTTCAAGAGTTAATGTTACTTGATTTTGTTACTCTCTGTTTATACAAATTTACAATGCATAAGTGTTTTTTATTGATTAAAATTGGAAACTTTCTCCTTTAGCATTTTATAATAGAATAATAATTATTGAATATAAAAGTTTCTTGTTAAAATATGTTTGGGAATTTTAAATAAATTATAGTTAAATATTTAGTAAGTATATAATTTAGATGTCATAACCCTTAATACACAAAAGTACATTAAAAATATCTTAAAGACTGGATATAGTTTTGAGTGTGTTAAATTTATTTAAACAACAACAAAAAACATTTACTTTTGTTTTGTCTTCAGGAATTTTTTGTCCATGCAACACACTGTGGAAGATGTTGCCCAAGACACTCACCATTCAATCTACTATTTGCAGATTATATTTTTTCTTTTCTATTTCTAAATTATAAACGGTTTAATGATTCAAAATGTGTGTTTAATTTTTATAAATTTATTATTGACTGAGGTAGTCAGAATTACTTTTTAAGTTACTCACCATACATTGTATGTTTCTTATGAATCTTTAAAGAGGAAACATTCTCTTTTATTCCCAGTCATTTCGTCTTGTTGCATAAAGTTGGAACTTCCCCATCTTCAAATTCTTTAATTCTGTGCAACTGAAAAACATAGTGAGTTATAGAATGTCTAAGATTGCAGGAAAGTACTGCGCAGGTTCATTCACAAGTAGGTACATTATCTGAGTCTTCATGAGTTAAGTTTTTCGGGGCAAACTTGTTCCCGACTAGCAGGGTACAGGTGGTAGAGTGATTTTGCAAGTGAGAAGCAAGGGCTGTACAGGTTGGGGAGAATAATTTAACTCTGATTTTGGTCATAACTCTTACTTTAATCCATAACATCAGTATTAAATCTAATATTCCGATAGCTAGAATGAAGGAAAGAGTTGTGGCAATTTCTCATCAATAACCAAGGGATTAAACATGTTTGCATTTATGCATCCTATTTTGTCAAAGTCTTTTCTAAAAAATACAATATAGGTTTTGATGTGTTAATATATTATTTGATATTTGTAAATGCTCAATTCCACATAAAAAATACCTATATTACACTTAGAATACTTACAAATACCCAATAATAGGCAAGTTTTTTCAATAAAAGCCCAAACATTATATATTTTAGACTTTGCAAGTCATAACCTCTCAGTTGTAACTACTCAACTGTTATAGCATGTGAGTTGCTGCAGCAACTATTCAACCAAACTTTATTTACTAAAAACAAGCAATAGGCTGGACTGGACTTGTAGGCTGCAATTTGCTCATCCTGGTCCATCAATCTCTTGTGTGTTTGTATACATGTATGTGCCTCCATCCTTAAAAAATATATTTCTATCTTAAAATATATACTGAATAATATAATAATTATCTATTCACTGAAGTCTTCACAGATCTTACCAATAAATCCATTTTGCCCAGAACATTTTTAAAGTTTAAATTTTCACCGTATTTTGCTTTCTCGTGTTTATTAATCAGTAAATTATTTCTGCTACTGAGTCTATTGCTTATTTATATTTTTCCCTAAGAAGTAATTTTCATGGGGATTTCTTTTGGAATACCATTGTAATTATTTACTAATTTTTAAATATTCATTATTATCTAATAATAATTAAATATTCATCCTTTTAATAGTTTTGAGGGTACAGTTTCTTTTGTTTGTTTTGCTATACACATGGCCCTCAAAATGGTTTCACTTACAATTTTTTGACTTTAGGATGGGTTTATCAGAACATAAATCTAGGATAAGTTGAGGAGCATCTGTATTCATGAATAATTTCGAGTATTAATACATCATGACCAGAGATTAGCTAAGATTTACATTTCATTTGTTTTATTGTGCCTAGTACCTGACGATATTTCTTAACAATTTGAGAGACTGAATATACAAACAGACATGGTCATACTGCACATAAAAATGGAACTCTCACACACATTTGTAGCAAGCCGACCAGAAAGTCTGTAGCATAATTTATGTAGCAATTGTACCAAATAGGCAGGATTTGATCAATAACTGAGAATTTCCACAATCTTTTCACCCCATATCCACTTCCAACTAGGAGCAATCAGACAAAGTCAAAAATGCTTTTGGGTTCTATCACTATCACAAATAATGTTCCACGTCTAATTGGCCCACTCCAGCTTCCCCATGCCAACAACCTCTATTCAAGACAACTATTTGACTGAAGTATTCTTTTTTCCACTGTAAAGCTTTCCCACTCTTCTGTTTGCTTTTCAGTCTGCCATACACAAGAGATAGTAGCTGACTTCCTTGCTGTAGCAAGCTCTGAATAAATAGCCTTTGCTTGTTTTCATTTGGGTGGTCTTCATTTATTGCCACAAATTTCATGGGTATTTGTCAGAGTTTAGAATTCTGTCAATTTCAATGTTCATACTCTACAACCACACACTCATTTCTATTAATTCATATAAATACACACATACCAATCATATACATATGTAAATGTTAATGTGTATTCATACATGTAATGTTTTAACTATGTGAGAAAAGAAGAGGCCAACTGGTATCTTTCTGTCCTGTAGGATCGTTAGATTGCTCCAAATCTTAATTCCACGGGCTTAGGAAGCACTGTTTCTTCTCTAGACTTCTAGAATTTCCAGGGGAAATTGCAAGAAGTCAGCTACTATCTCTTGTGTATTCTCCTATGGAATACTTAGGCAAAGTCTCTTGTGCTTTATTTGAAGCTACTCACATAAAAAGCATTAATGAGAGATGGAGATTTTACCAAAGATTTTGTAGATCTTGTAGAGAAATACAGGGAGGAATGTGTATAACATACTGATAAGTACGAGAATTTAAAACTTCATATTTCTCTTTGACCTTTTTAAAAATTAAATTGCCTGTTCAAATACGACCATAGTGTTTCTTCTTTCCTTTCCCTCTGTTTTTTTTTTTTTTTTTTTTCTGAGACAGGATCTGGCTCTGTCACCAAGGCTGGAGTGCAGTGGTGCAACCTTGACTCACTGCAACCTCTACCTCTTGAGCTCAATCTATCCTCCCTCCTTAGCCTCCAAGTTGCTGGGATTATAGGCGCATACCATCACGCCCAATGGTCCCCCTCATTTTCACTCCTCACCTGGATCCTTTATTTAAGAAATATCCCCTTAACTGTCATTCCGCTTTGTCTGACACCTCCTCTTAAATCTGAACACAAATAAAACCCCGAAAAAATGCTCTTCAAGAAAAAGATCATTGAGTTAATGTCACCTACCCTAAACAGTTGGTGTTGAGAGAGAGGGGAAGGCACAAATTCACATATGTTTCACAAAGTCAAATAATTGTGTTACTGAAGTTTTGTATTTGATCTGTCATATTCTAAGAGGATTTCACACTGGACTACAGTTCTGTCAAATTATACTTGTAGTGAACATTTTTGTTTGTTTATTATGTCATTTCATACACAAAAGCAGAGGACTGCTATATGTTAATAAATTGCACTTTTCTCAGCAGTGTAAAATAGTCATATTTAAACCATATTATACATTTTGGTTTAAAATTATGCTTTATTGTTGCTACTCTTGCATTGTTCTTGTTTGTTTGGAGACCATTGACATTTTAAAGTATGCTACACTATCTAATTTTTTCTTATTAATGTAGTCTCTTTGGATTTTGTTTCTAAGTTTTGATGTTTTACTCTAATATTATAATAGTTTAGAATATTTATATCCTATTTAGGAACCAATATACAGAAGTGAATAAGAGTACAAACACTAAAAATTCTCTCTGAGTTTATCCCGGTTGTGCCATTTATTGAATCTAAATCTAGGTTACTTAAACTCTGTCTCAGCTCCCTTGACTATGAAATCAGCATATAATAAATACCTTTTAGAATTTTGGAGGCAATTAAGTAAATTAAATATTCATACCACTGTTTGTTATTTGGTAAGTGGCATATTAAGTCTTATCTATTATTTCTGTCCCATAAGTTTTATTATCAAATTTTAGCAAGAACATTTGAAGCTTTATGGTATGAGGATGGGTACAAAATAGAAGTAAATTAAGTACTAGGAGAGCTTTCATTCTTCAAATTATAATTAATCTTTTAATAGGAAATATCAAAATAAAGAGAGACAAACTGGTGTCTACACGTAACTACACACACCAATTATATCCATATGTGTTAATTATTAATTGGTTTTGTTAGTTGGTTTATTTAGAAATAAATCTCACCTGCGTCTTAATGATTTGGCTAGTTAATGGCTGTTGACATGACTCCACAGGATACATCCAAGAATCTCAGTTCTCAGCGAGACGTCCACGCTACCATTGTAGGGGAGCATCATGTAGCACAATCAAGCAGAGAAAGGAGCCATTTAATGCTATACTCAATCTATTCCTTAAATAATTATGTTTTTGGGTATTTAATGTTTCATGATAGAAAATTCAACAAATAAAAAATAATTCTTAAAAATTCCATGAGTCTATCAAGCTTCTTCAACAAATAATATTAAATCGTGGCTAATCTTGTTTCTTGATTACTTTACTTAGTTCTCCCTTTGTTTATGAAGATCAGTCAAATCCCAGGCATCATATAATTTTATTTGAAGATTTTAGAAGACAATTCTAAGAACTATTTCTTTAAACATCCATTATGTAATAAAATTATTTTAAATATAATCAAATATCCAATCTGTGCTATTCAATCAAATATCTGTTCAGAGATATCCAATTACCCATTTTTTAATGTTTCTTTGAGAATTCAGCAATTGTGAACTAGCTATATGTGATTTAAGTCTTACTTTAATCTATAGGTCACTTTCTCTTGCTATCTTCTAACTTTTTATTTTAAAATAATTTAAAAGTTAGAGAAAAGTTACAAAAATAGTAGAATTTTCTGTGTTCTTCACCCAGCTTCCCTAATATTCACCTCTTACATCACCATTGTGTTATTATCAAAACCAGGAAATTATCATGGGTACAATACCATCAACAAAACTCCAGATTTTCCATCCAATATTTATTTCAGATCCCGCTTGTAGGGAGTCATCATTTCACCACAGTTTCTTCCAATTCATAACAGCTTCTTATTCCCTCTTTGTATTTTATGACTCAGAAAATGCTCCTCAGTTTGTACTTGCCTGATGTTTTCTTATAGTTAGATGAAGGTTATGATTTTTTGGTAACATTATTGCAGAAATTATGTGCTCCTCTTAAAACAGATATCAAGGGGTAGATGGTATTGATATGTCTTATTACTGATAATCTTAATTTTCACCATTCAAGTGAGTGTATGCCAGTTTCCTCCACTGTAAAATTATGGTATTTTCACTTTTTCTAATTTATCAATATTGTGAGCTGATACTTTGAGAGACTATGTAAATATTTTGTTTCTCCTCGTACTTTAATCCATGAAAAATTGTAAGTGAATATGAATGTTACCTACCATAATAATAACCTGTTATTTGCCTGATAAAAGATTTATATTCCCCCCCCCCCCCTTTTTTTTTTTTTTGAGACAAGGTCTCACTCTGCCACCTAGGCTGTGCAGTGGCCCGATCTTGGCTCACTGCAACCTCCACCTCTCTGGCTCAAGTGATCCTCCCACCTCAGCCTCCCAAGTAGCTGGGACCACAGGTGTGTGACACCAAGTCTGGCTAATTTTGTATTTTTGGTAGAGACAAGGTTTCATCTTGTTGCCCAGGCTGGTATCAAAATCTTGAGCTCAAGTTATCTGCCTGCCTCAACCTCCCCAAATGCTGGGATGACAGGCATGAGTCACCACACCCAGTTTTCCTCATTCTTTCTATTTGTATTATTGAATCACTGCCCTTTATTCAGTTTTTATTCAATTAGATGTATTAGATGAGAAATAATTTTGTGATTTATTTATATAAATATTAACTTTTAGGCATTTATTTTATTCTAGGGGTTACAGCCCCATAGTTCATTAACTATTTAATTCTCCAATTATTCAAGCTTTGGCTTTTTAGAACTCTTTCAGGTTTTCATCTGTGTTCTTTAACTCACCATAATCCATTTTCCAGTACTTCTTTACTTTCTGGCCTAGAAAGGTATTTTTGATTCATATATATTTTTCTTACCTCAATTCTCTGAGGAGTCCTGTTCCTTTTATTTGAAGAAGAGTACAGAGAAATCAGGATCTGGGCTCCAGGTATGCTCATTGTCTCTGGAGTGACATGCGTTTTTATGCCTTTCCGTGGACAGAGGTAGAATACACACACACACACAGTTCCATTAACAGAGATAGAAAATATATACACACACAGACATACACACATACATAATATGTATGTACATATATATACAGACAAAGTCACACATACATATATCTATATTTTAATGTATATATTAAAACCATAAGTTCATACTGGTACCTCTAATTTAAATACAAAACCACAGGTTTGATTCCAACATTTTCTCTTTTCTTGTCATTACTGTCTTCTGTCCAAATCTGAGAAAATTGGGTCTTATTACATTGTATTTACTTATTTTTCCAGTATTACTAAACATATAAATCAATTTCGGAATTGCTACACTGGGAGAAAAACATTTACTACATAGAGAACAGAGTTTGTTACAGTTTATTTTGTCTAGCTTTATAACATTGAGTCAAATTGTATTTTCCAAGTTACCTAAGTTAGTTCCTTGATCTCCCATTCACTTCAGTGTGGTTTTACCAGTCATACACGGTAGTTAGGTTCATTTGTTATTGTTTAAATTTTAGTTTGTTTCCACACATCCTGGTTCATTATAATGGTTCATTTATTTTTTGAGAGTATAAAGAATTACTATGGTCTAATAGCTAGAGCCATATAAAAAATATTGATTCAGAGAAATGTCACTTCCCTCGGTCCCTATGATACTGTTTCCATTCCCACTTTTATTCTACCTTTTCCTTATCCATTTCCTGTAGATAACCAATTTCATTAGTATCTGCTTTGTCATTCCTGTTTATTTTTTCCTTTCAATGCTCTGGAACAATTTATATACCATTGATACCATCAGGTCTTTATTCCTACTTATTACAACATATAATATTTAAATATCAATGTTTCATTGCTCTATTCATCTTCCACTTTTTCCATTTTAGTTTTAGTCTTAGTCTTAGGTGTATATTTTGAATTTTAAATAGCTCTCTCTCAGTCCATTTACTAAAAGTTTTCCCAGTTGTTACTTTGGTAGATGAAGCTCATCATCTAACAGTAGATTGCTTAAGGAGGGCTTATAGGTGTAGGATTATCTCCTTCCCTGTCCCCTCTTACCTTCCTTCCCCTCCACTCCTTTTCCTCTCCTCCTCTCTTTCCCTTCTGTCTTCTCTCCTCTTCTCTTCTGAGTTCAATTAGTATGATCTCATGGACAGAGAGGTTAAATAACTGACCATAATAATGAGATCGGTTAAAAAAAAAAAAAAAAAAA
>NW_016811267.1:93813-95681 GCF_001698545.2 Rhinopithecus bieti
AAAAAAAAAAAAAAAAAAAAAAAAAAAACAGAATTTAAAGCAAGCCAGCTTTTTGCTAGATTCCATGCATTTAATCACTATGGTATACATGCTGTTTAGATTTCACAGTTATTAACATAATATTCTTATCACACTTAATAAGTTTCCTATTCTAGTTACTCTCTATCCAATTTGTAGGATATGAAATGTAGAAAACAATACATATATATATAGTATTAGATGAGAAATAATTTTGTGATTTCCAAAATCTAAGGTGTTAGTAGCTGCCTTCTTCCCAGATGAAAGTAATGCCCCCTACCCCGCTCCCCGCCTCCCCCCCACACACATTTTAGGGAAAATTTATTAAGAAACAAACATAAAAAAACAAAAACACCTCCCTTTTCCCCAACTCATTTAGAGTTTCTTATATCTCAAAAACAGTCATAGGCATGATAGTGGAATGTAGGTTAGAATGGAAGTAGACTCTTGAGAGTCAATTTTCTTTGTTTTTGTTTTGAGACAGGGTCCCTTTCCCAGGCTAAAGTACAGTGGTGTATTCACAGCTTACTGTAGCCTCAAACTCCTTTGGTCAAGCAATATTAACTTTATGCCTTAGCCTCCCACATAGCTGGGACTGCAGGTCTGCATCACCATGCCTGGCTAACTTTTATGTTTACTTTTGTAGAAACGAGGTTTCACTATATTGCCCAGGCTGGTCGCCCGCTCCTGAAGCTCCTGCCTTTAACAGGAGGATCCCAAAGTACTGGGATTACATGCATGAGCCACTGTGACTGGCCAAGAGTCAGATATTTAAAACCAAGTCTTAAGAGAAATACAGCATATTTAATTTAATGTATTTCTTTGTAGTCTAAGAAATCATCTAATCCTTAAGCCAGGAGAAGAATGCACTTCTATCACTGACTTTAAGGGAGAATAAATAAGAGCAAAATGTCCTTGAGATTTAGAAACTGATAATATCTAAATGGTAGTGCAGGTTCAACCAGGTGACTGGAGGATGAAGCAGGATTTATCTTCTAGTGACAAGGCCCTGACAAGGGGAAGACCTGAATATGCATAACAACAAAGGAGAAAGTTACACTGGGACTCTCATAAGAATATTCATGAGAGATGGCAAACCCAAAAGCAGTTTGCATGCACCAGACATTTCTATATTTAGACATGGTCAGTTCAGATGATTGTTAATCTTCTACCTATTCAGTGGCTACAAAAAAGAAGAGATTTCTTTTGACACTGAGAAATATGGGCTGGTGTGGAAACTGGTGTAAATTTTATATCATTTTTTTAAAAAGTAAATATTCATAGGAATGAACGACAAAGTCACTAATTCGCAGAAGCATCCTGCCCATTGATGAAGACTGTCTCTTTAGTCTGTTTGCAATGGCATTGTAATCCTGAGTCTTCTAGGATGCAGAAAAACTGGATTCTTCTACTTTTCTAGGAGTTCAGTTGTGGGCTTTGAATCATACGTTTTGCATGTGAGATAAACTGTGGGAAATTTATTTTATATTTATATTTAATTACAACCACAAAAACCAACAAAACCAAAGATGCTTTCCTGATTTTAACCAGTTTCAGAAAATATCCTAAAACCGATTTGAGTTCTGCTTTGGTGAAGTAATTAAAAAGAAAACAAAAGCATCAGCATCACTGAGTTCCAGAGAAGTTGAGTGCCCATAGTGTAGAGGAGACTATTTTCTTTGATGCATTTACGTATTTCTTTTCTGCAGCTACGATGTATGTTTACGGTATGAGTAGAAAACAGAACTGTTCTTGACAAAATGTGGGGTAAATTGTTAAGCCTTCTAAAAATTTATTGTCCAAGCCACCAAGAGTTTAGTGAGTTACACTTAAAAAAAGTAGACAGCAAA
>NW_016811267.1:96070-125111 GCF_001698545.2 Rhinopithecus bieti
AAAAAAAAAAAAAAAAAAAAAAATTAGAAAACTGTTTTGTGAGGATCTGATTTGCTTCTTTTTCATCTCTTAAGGAGCCAGTATAAGAAATTCCTTGTAATTTTACCTTTTTGAGACAAATTATTATGCTTTCATTTCACATAGTGGAATTTGAAGTGTTACGAGAAATTTTGCATTTTTTTTTTTTTTTTTTTTTTTTTTTTATTTTACATATGGGAATTTTAAGTGTTTCGAGAAATTTTTTATTTTTTTTTTTTTTTTTTTTTTTTTTGCAAATGTCATGTGATATAGGACAGCGGTCCCCAACCTTTTTGGCACCCGAGACTGGTTTCATGGGAGACAATTTTTCCACGGACTATGTGGTGGGGTGGGGTGGGGAATGGTTTTGGAATGAAACTATTCCACCTCAGATCATAAGGCATTAGATTCTCATAAGGAGTTTGCAACTTAGATCACATGTGTGCAGTTTACAATATGTTTCACACTCCTATGAGAATATAATGCCATGCCTGATCTGACAGGAGGCAGAGCTCAGGTGGTAATGCTTGCTCACCTGCTGCTCATCTCCTGCTGTGCAGCACTGGTCTGTGGCCTGGGGTTGGGGACCCCCAGTATAGGAGAATTTGTTTCAAGGTCAAGCTATAGGGCTCTAAATGATCTTGAGATTTTGTGACATTGCGTCACAAAATGTTTCCATGTAAATCACATGTTTCCAAAACATCACAGGATAAAATAAGAGTAAATGATGATATGATCAAATGAAAATGTCTTAGTCCATTTAGAATTACTGTAAAAGAATAGCAAAGTCTGGCTAATTAACAAAGAAAATAGTTTTTTTGACTCATGGTTCTGGATTTTGTACAAGAAGCATGGTACCAACATCTGCTTCTGGTGAGGGCTTCAGGCTGCTTCCACTCCTGGCAGAAAGTGAAGGGGAGCTGGCATGTGCAGAAATCACATGCCAAGAGAGAGAAAGAAAGATACCAGGCTCTTTTTAACAACCAGGTCTCTGGGGAATGAAGAGATTAAGAACTCATTACCATGAGGATGTCACCAAGCTATTCATGAGAGATCTGTCCCAAGACCCAGAGATGTCCCTTTAGGTTCCACCTCTAACACTGAGTATCAAACTTCAACAGGAGATTTGGAAGGGTCAAACAAGCCAAACTATAGTAGTGGGTAAAGAACCCATTTAAAAAGGATCAATATACCAAAACAAATGTTAGTTAAACTATGTAGCTGCTATCTCTGACCATCACAATTGATATGGCCAAAGGAGCAACAAATGTTGAAAAGCAGTGAAAATTAAAATAAATAAACACATCAAAATATCATACTAGAAGAAAATAGGTTTTATTTATAGAAAAGTAGTAAAGCAGAAGAATGATTTAATATCAAATATAGCCCCTTTTATTTTGTTCTATTTTTTTCTACTCTCATTTTATTACTATGCAATCATTCAACTTTGTAATTTAGATACTATACATTGCTTATCCAAGTCCCCCAACTCCAAATTTTAGTTAAATTATACTTAGTTTGATTGCATATTGGCTGCTAAGAAAATAGATACAAATGTGATACCCACACTGACTCTAATTATGAAATCCATATATTTATCAGATATTGAGATTCTTTATCTATCTTTAAGTAGTGTTCTTGAAATTAAATTCATTCTTAGACCTTCCTAACTGCTTCTGTTCTAATGGTTCTCTTCCCTTTAAGTCTTCAGTAGCCCTATTATTGACACAAAAATTCTGTAACCCCTGGATATCGATCACCATTATTTTGCATTGCATTGCATTGCATTTTTTTATTTATTTAGGGAAACAGAGTCTCACTCTTGTCACCCAGGCTGGAGTGCAATGGCACGATCGATCTCCACTCACTGAAACCTCCGCCTCCTGGGTTCAAGCGATTCTCCTGCCTCAGCCTCCTGAGTAGCTGGGAGTATAGGTGTCTGCCACCAAGCCCAGCTAATTTTTGTATTTTTAGTAGAGATGGTGTTTCATCATGTTGGTCAGGCTGGTCTTGAACTCCTAACTTCAGGTAATTCACCCGCCTCAGCCTCCCAAAGTGCTGGGATTATAGTCATGAGCCACCGTGCCCGGCTTTGCATTGCTTTTATAGTTCACTCACCCTTTCCTGGTTAGATATTTTTGAAGCTTTAGTTTTTTCTTGTTTTTGTTTTTTGTTTTTTCCTTCTTAGGTTTTACACTTGGGACGTCATAATGAGCCTCAGGCCTACAACATAGTGGGCTACGACTATACTGGCCATTATTATTTTTAAGGCTTTGAAGTCTCCGATGGAGAAGGCTTGCAACCTGTTTGGTTTGGGGTTTTATTCTGTATCTTTGTTTTTGTTGGATCAGATCTTGTGGCTCTCTTAAATGTCTAATTTTGTATCATCAACTGAATTATTTCATAAAGTAATGTGACTCTACCATTAGAAAGGTAGATATAATTTAATCTCCTTTCTTGTATTAAAATAATAATAAAACTACCACTTAACATTCATATCACATATTGCAAATTATGGTATCTTCTATGTACCATATTATCTTTTATTTTAGTTTCAAAAAATGCCATGAAACAAGAGGGGGTGTTATTCTTAGCCATTCTTTGTCTAATTTCATTGGTAAAAACACTACAACCCAGAGATGTAAATTGATATGCTCAAAGTCAGCCAGCCAAGAAGCAGCAGAGACAGAACTTCAGCTCAAGAGTTTTAGCCTGCGGCCTCGTGCTCTTTTTCTACAACATTCGTGCTCCTGGATATCAGCCCTATAATCCTTTGAGAAACACTTGCCTATGATACCCTCAGTTTCTACCCATATTACTCTGGCTTAGATTTTTACAATTGAGACATAGAAAGAATTGAAAAATATGATGATTGAACCAGCCTGAGTTCATCAGCTGGGATGTTGGCATTTGAATAAATCAAAGCCTTTTGTCAGGGGATTAGGGAAACTTGAACAGCCTCAAGTTTCTCAGAGAAAAGAGAATAAACAAGTTAAACAAACACTCTCATCATGCAAAATCCCTTTTGATAATGTTCCACATTATTCAATTCTTTTATTTAAATACTTAGAATCCTGTATTCAAACCACACTTATTCAAATCCGATATTCTTTGTCTAGTTATCTGAGAGGTATGGCTGGAAGGAACATGTGAGGCCAAATAAATTAATGAAAACTACCCACTGTGAGGCATTTTCAAAATGCCATTTGGCAGTAACTGTAGATTTTAAAGTTAGTTAATTATTTAATCCATTTGTAGCCATAATAGGAATCGTAGAACTGGAAAAGTGTGTGCATTGTGGGGTGGGAGGATGTCGAGGATATCAGCCTTAAATCAAGAAATCAAGAGTTACACTTGCAGCTGGCACCACTCTAGAGACATTATAAAATTATCCTTTAAGATTGCTCATTCTAAGATTTGCGTTGCACTTAAAACCAAGACCGCAGAGGTAAAAGTCTAAAGAGAAAAATTGAAGGCATGCCACTGAGAGAATTAAGACTGGAATCAGGTCTTCTGACTTCCATTCCTTACTTTTCCTGTATGATACTGCCTCGACATGTTATGCCTTCAGAAAATTCTCCAAAAACAATAGAACACATACAACTGCTAACCTATAGCACCCAGTGGATAAATAAACTCAAAAAATCATATATTGAGTGACATGTAAATAGATGGGAAGACTACTCAAATGGAAAGAAGCAAAAGCTATTTATTCAGAGTTTGCTATACCAAGGAAGTCAGCCTTCATCACTTGCATTTTGGTAGAGACTCAAAGCCAGGCAAAGGAGTGAGAAAGCTTTAGAGTGAAAAAATGAAGAGGTTTTTAGGTGTGTTTGGCTGCTATTGACATGGGGAATCTGTAGACAGTCTAACTAGAAGTAAGAACATACTATGTTATTAGTTAGGCATGCACATTTCCCTTTCTCCAATTGGTCCTAACTTGGAAAAGGGGCAATTATTGGAGAAATTGTCAGTTATTAATCAAATACTGGCCATTTGGGGCTAATTGCTGTATGGGTTTGTTGTTGTTGTTTTTTTTTTTTTTTTTTTTTTTTTTTTTTTTTTTTTGGCTTCATGAACTGGTTGCTACAGATAGTATTCTGACTTTCTGGTATGGTTACTCTAAACAATAGTTTGGTTTCTTGGATTGATTGCTACAGGTCATGAGTCAGATTTCCATTTCGTACATAGTCTGACAATTGACCATTTGTATATTTAGTCTCTCAGCCCACTTTTTAAATCAATCTCTCCCTTGTGAGAGGTTGACCATTTCTGAGAATGCTGCAGATCCATATCTTCACCACTCAGAGATTGTTTAGTAATCTTCATAGTCAATTGCATTGTAAGATTGTTTGACCTTTTTCTTGTTGTATGATGACGGTGAGTATCTCATGAAACAGTGGTTGTGTATAAGCATTTAATTCTATGGATAGAATTCTAAGGACCAGCATCACAAACACTGTATCAGAACCAAAAACAATTAATAGTCCTTGTAAGGTGTTTTGAACTCTATTTGCCCAACACAGGCCAAACAAACAAATGCCATGGGTCATAGTATCAAACTTTAAAAGCAAAATGGCTTTTTTTTTTTTCCTCAAGGAATATTCACCCTATTTCATCTTGCATATTTCATTGATTTAAGTACAACAAGAAGTAAGGCAATGGAACAAATACCGTGATGATAAGCCAATAAGAATTTTAGAGCAATGCACTTGTCCCTCCCTATTTGGGCCAATGAGTTGAGACTAATCTATATACCATCTAGGGTAGAGTTGGTGTTACTAATAACTTTTGCCAGAATTAGTTCTATGTTTCTTACAGTCTTTTGTGATTCCCACCAATTGGAATACTACTCTGATTGTTTGCATAAATAATGAGTCATTAGGTCCACCAGGTAGTGTGTTTGAATAATCAAAAATAGCAGCATTTGGATTACTATTAATTTACGGAATTAAAATTAGAGTCTCTGTATACCGAAATATCTCAGGATACTCCTATGTATTCCTAAAATATATGAGCTATTAGTCTGATGAAAGCAGGATCAGGCACCCTGGTCATAAAGAAAACAGTGTTCAGCTGGGGCACGTGGAGATCCAGAAAAAAAATAAGTTGTTTATACCACGGGGTCAGCATCTTAGCTTTACATTATTTTGGTTACATATTTGGACCTCTATTAGTCTCTTCTAGGTGTTGTTTGGCCCAACACAATATGAAGGTTGATGAATTGAAGCTTAGAAACATAGAGTCTGATGAATAGATTGTGATAATTTATTCTTTTCCTAGAGGAGAAGGACACTATTAAAGTTCTAGGCTGGTTTATTTAAGGACATTTGCCCACATATGTACAAATGGAAATGCCATCAGCTACGATTCTCTGTGATTTCAATTGATAAGACTGGATTTGTTCAAGGGTTTGTATTATAGCGATCCAGTGATAGATGGTATGTCTAGCAGTCCATAGACTGAAAAAAGTGACAATTGTTTAGGACAACATAAAGAGGCATTAGAATGAGTATGTTCTGACCTAACAGGTTTAATAAGGAGGGAAAGAATGCCATTATGGGTGGGCATAGAAAGTGAGAAGAATAATTATTACAAGCAAACAGATGAAAAATAAAATAAATAGCCAGGAATTAGATAGGGGTCTTGGTCTGACATATTGGGTGGAAGCTCAGATCAGATGCTTCTGAGAGATCCCTGAGAATCTCCAGTGTGAAGTCTCTACTTGAATAGCCTTGCAATTGTGTGGAATTCTAAATTGTTTCATTAAATTGTAAAACATGAATCCAAGGGTTGACTCCTCAGAGTTTCAGTGTTGTATGTGTTATTAATAATACCTGGTAAAGTTCCTTCCAATGCAGTTCAAGAGCAGTTTTTCTGTAATATCTCTTCCAAGAGACAAAGTTGAATATCACAAAGAAACTGTTTAGAAATATGTTGTAGGAAGCTGATTTTAACCTGGCAAAATTTTGCTATCTCTCCATGAAGTAGGGCACAGTTTAGGGCCAGAGTTTAAATTTCTGGACACGTGAACCTTCATATTACCATTTCATAGAGGAATAACTAGTTTGTCCTCAGGAGAATAAACCAAATGCCCATAGGACCAGTGAGGGGAGCTTTGGCCAAGTGAGCTCAAGGCTTCCTGAAAATTTTGCTAATTTTAATTTAAGAATTCAATTGGTCCTTTGAAACTTTCAAGGATTAGAGTATAAGGAAAGTGTAGTTTTTGACTAAGGGATAACACCTGACAGAATTCTTTTATAATGGTCATTTTAAAGAGTGAAACTCAAACACTTACTGTAAAAGTTGAGGTGTCCTAGGTTGCAAACACAAAGCCAGACAGCTTTTTAGTGTCTATATGTGTTGTGGCTTTTTTCCAATACAGTATTTTGACCCATCCTGAAAATAGATATACAATAACTAAAAAATATTCAAATCCAGTGGAGGGTGGATATAATGGTTAATTTTACGTGTAAACGTGATTGGGATAAGAGGTGCCCAGATAGGCAGTAAATCATTTTAGGGTGTATCTACGATGTATCTAAAAATACATTTAGGGATGTATCTAAAAATGTTCATTTTTTAGAAAATACGAACATTTAAATCAATAGACTGAAGAAAGAAGATCTGCCCTGACAATGTGCGTGGGCATCATCCAATCTGTTAAGGACGTGACCAAAGACAACGAAGAGGCAGAGAAGAATATACACTTGCTTTCTTTTCTTGAGTTGGGACATCCATCTCCTCCTGCCTTTGGACAACAAGGCTTCTGGTTCTTGGGCCTTTGAACTTCAGGACTTTCACCAGCAGACCTCCTGATTCTCAGCCCTTTGGCCTGGAAATTACAACATCAGCTGCCTTGGTTCTCAGGTCTTCAGACATGGGCTGAATTATGCAAGTGACTTCCCTGGTTCTGCAGCTTGCAGACCACATATCATGGGACATTTTGGTCCACATAATTGAAGGTAATAATATCACAGATATTTCAGCTTTGTTCTAAAGAATTTTTTAAAGTGCTTAGTGTGTAGCATGCATTAAGTAATCGTTAAATGTTTACTACTGGATATGAAAGGTCCTGGAGACTTGTCAAAAAGTCAGAAATAAAGGGAACTGGGACACATATTGAGCACACATTACTCCTGGTTTATCAATTCTCAAAAAATATTAAAAGAGAAAACAAGGTCAAAATGAAATAGTGAGCAACTGGTCTGTATCCTACACTGACTGTAACATTGATTCCTTTCATTCTAATCACCTAGGTAAGAAAAAGTTATTTTGGAGAATACTCACATGGTCCTATCCTGATAATCGTGTGAGCCAATTCACATTAAAAATGTCCTACTGTATATCAATAAATATCCTGTTGATGCTGTTTTCTCTGGTGAACCCTGACTAACACAGTGGGTGTTTAATAAAATTAATATGATGGATTTCAAAGGGTTCTTGAGCCCCAGTTCCTGGCCATGTTCCACTTCTGTTTTATTCAAAATTATGTTCTAGACAGGTGACACATGGCCCAAAAATAATCTCAGCTATCTTTTTTAAAATTTCCCTATCAAATTTGATTTAAGATGTTAATCAAGTTGTCTATTCCACAATACGTAATTTCATGGAGAAACTTAACTCATATTGACTTGCAATCATATTGTGCCATGAAGCAGATATTTTGAGCAAAGGGTTCAGCCTCTTCAAAACTAAATATTGATGCTTAAGAATGGCCTCTTTGAGTCCCTCCAGAGATTTATCCTTGAGGGCTTATATTGGATTATAATTTTGGTTAAAGTGACTTTTTGGCGTAATGATATGTTGCAGAATGTCCTTTAGTTTCCATGCTGTTTCTTTTCACATGAACCTCAACCTTTATAATAGCTGCTTCCCTAAAAGCAGCAGTGCATTAAAATGTTCCTTGTCTTCTCCATTTTAATGGGGGTTTCAACAGAAGTGAAAAATCCCCTCTGCTTCCAAAAAAAAAAAAAAAAAAAAAAAAAAAAAAAAATCCCTAAGTTATGTACTACTCAAAAAGCACAGCTGCTATCTGTGTGTATGTTTACTTTCCAGTTTTTGGCTAGTTGACAAGATCTAGTGAATGTAATAACCTCTGCCACTTTGAGTAATTTTACTGTAGGTAGATTATTGTAAAAGAGAGCTCAGGTTTATCATAGCATAACCTGCTTAATTATCTCCAGTTTCAGGTTCAAAATGTGATCTATCAACAATATTAGATCAGGGTTTCATTAGGAGCCTTTAACAAGGGAGAGTAAGGCACAGAGAGTTCCCCAACTAAGACAATCATGAGACTTTCCTTATTTTGGCATGGGCAGGAGAGTGGCAGGATTCATGATTTTGAATGGTGAATAGTAATGTGAGAGGAGGTGAGTAATAGAATCTCCTAAGAGATTAATTGGCTGGCTGAAAATATTTGTGTTTTCTAAATCAATGGTAATGTCTGAACTGCATGAGAAATCATGAGGTCAAGTGGGAAGCCTAGAAATAGGTCATCAGGATTATTAATAAATTTTGCAGAGGCAGCTGTTGCCCTAAGACAAGAGGACTAATCCTTTGCAACTGGATCAGAGGAAGGCTATATTAAGTGATGGATTTTTGATGATTCCCATAAAGCTGGGTGAAAGTCTCAAGGGCTTGTGTAGGTCACTTATGCACTAATAGACAGAAGAGCTCTTTGTATTTAGGGATGCTGTGATGGTCAATTTCATGTGTCAAATTAAAAACGTATGTGCCATGAGGTACCCAGGTATTTGATCAAATATTGTTCTGGGTATTTCTGTGAGGGTGTGCATTAGTCTGTTCTCGTGCTGCTAATAAAGACATAGCCAAGACTGGGTAATTTATAAAGAAAAAAGGTTTAACTGACTCACAATTCCACTTGCTAGGGAGGCCTCACAATAATGGCAAGAGACAAATGAGGAGAAAAGTCATATCTTACATGGTGATAGGCAGGCAGCTTGCACAGTGAGATTCCCATTGAAAAAACCACCAGTTCTCATGAGACTTATTCAATACCATGAGAACAATATGGGGAAAACCACCCTCATGATTCAATTGTCTCCAACTGACCCCGCCCTTGGCACTTGGGGATTATTACAATTTAAGGTGAGATGTGGGTTGGAACACAGCCAAACCATATCATTTCACCCATTGCTCCTCCCAAATCTCATGTCCTCCCATTTAAAAATGAATCATGCCTTCCCCATAGTCCGTCAAAGTCTTATTTCAGCATTAACTCAAAAGTCCACAGTCCGAAGTCTCATCTTTGACAAGGCAAGCCCCTTCCTCCTATAAGTCTGTAAAATCAAAAGCAAGTTAATTACTTCCTAGATACAATGGGGGTGCAGGCATTGGGTGAATACACCTGTTCCAAATGGGAGAGAGTGGCTAAAAAAAAGGGGGCCACAGGCTTCATGCAAGTCCAAGGTCCAACGGGGCAGTCAAATTTTAAAGCTCTGAAATGATCTCCTTTGACTCTGTCTCACATGAGGTCATTCTGATGCTAGAGGTGGGTTCCCATGGTCTTAGGCAGCTTTACCCCTATGGCTTTTCAGGGTAAAGCCTCCCTTCTGGCTGCTTTCATGGGCTTGCATTGAGTGCAGCTTTTCCAGGTGCATGGTACAAGCTGTTGGTAGATATACCATTCTGGGGAATGGAGGACAGTGGCCCTCTTCTCACAGCTACAACAGGCAGTACCTCAGTAGGGATTCCTTGTGGGGCCTCCCACCACACATTTCTCTTCTGCACTGCCTTAGCAGAGGTTCTCCATGAGGGCTCCACCCTGAAGCACACCTATGCCTGAACATCCAGGCATTTTCATACATCCTCTGAAATCTAGGTGGAGGTTCCCAAACATTGATTCTTGACTTCTGTACACACACAGTCCCGACACCACATATAAGCCACCAAGGTTGGGGCATGCATCCTCTGAAGCAACAGCCTGAACTGTACATTGACCCCTTTTAGCCATAACTATAATTCAGTGCACCAAGTCCCAAGATTGCACAAAGCAGCAAGGCCCTGGATCTGGCCCATGAAACCATTTTTTCCCTTCTAGGCTGCGAGGTCTGTGATTGGAGGGGCTGCCGTGAAGGTCTCTGACATGCCACAGAGACATTTTCACCATTGTCTTTGTGACTAACATTTGGCTCCTCATTACTTATGCAAACTTCTACAGTCAGTGTGAATTTCTTCCCAGAAAATATGGTTTTCTCTTCTATCACACTGTCAGGTTACAGATTTTCCAAACTTTAATGCTCTGCTTCTTCTTGAACACTACACTTCGCCACTTAGGAATTTTTTCTCCCAGATACCCTAAATCATCTCTCTCAAGTTCAAAGTTCCACAGATCTCTAGGGAAGGGGCAATATGTTTCCAGTCTCTTTACATAGCAAGAGTGACCTTTATTCCAGTTCCCAACAAGTTCCTCATCTCTATCTGAGACCACCTCAGCTTGGACCTCATTGTCCATATTTTGGTATGTTGGTCAAAGCCATTCAACAAGTCTCTAGGAAGTCCCAAACCTTCCCACATTTTCCTGTCTTCTTCTGAGCCCTCCAAACTTCAAACCTCTGCTTGTTACCCAGTCCCAAAATCGCTTCCATATTTTCAGGTATCTTTACAGCAGCATCCCACAACCCAGTACAAATGTATTGTATTAGTCTGTTCTCATGTTTTTAAGAAAGAGAACAATCTGGGGGAAACTGCCTCCGTGATTTGATTATCTCCACCTGGCCCTGCCTTTGACACATGAGGATTATTATAATTCAAGGTAAGATTTGAGTAGGGACACAGACAAACCATATCAGGGTGCTTTTGGATATGACTGACATTTAAATTAGTAGAGTGAGTAAAGCAGATTATTCTCCATAATGTGGGTAAGCTTCATCCAACCACTTGAAGTCCTGAACAAAGCAAAAGAGTGACCCTCCCTCAGGTAAGATAGAATTATCCTGTAAGACATTCTTCAAACTGGAACATCACCTCTTCCTGCCTGGTAGCCTTCAAAGTGGGACATTAGCTCTTCCTTATTCTGCAACAGTTTCAGTCTTTGGACTCAAAATTGGATATCAGCTCTATAGATGTTAGGCTTGCCAGACCTCCTCCATAATCATGTAAGTTAATTCCTTATAATAAATTAGTCTCTCTCCCTCTCTTCCATATATAGGCCACATATACTATTAGTTCTATTTTTCTGGAGAATCCTAACTAAAACAGATGCCTAAGGAAGGGAGGCTATTGAATTCCTACTTTAGATTACAGAGGCATGTTCATGTTTGGTATCCCAGAGCAGGGGGTATCTTTCTGAGGACTTGCTCAATTCATAAAGAAGTGCTGTAATAGAAAAAATTTGGTTGCCATGGTCTGCAGTATCCAGTTAAACCTAGGAGTCTTCTTAATTATCATTTCATATGGGGTGTAAAATAAGTTTGGGTAGGCTTTAATCTATCAGAAGAGGTCATTTTCCCTCTTAGATACATCATATACCAAATAATATGTTCTCGCAGTTGCAATTTATCTTTGAAATTATTTGTCTTTTTTTTTTTTTCCTGCTACTGCTGAGGGCCAGTAAATGGAATCATTTTGCAGGCTTCCTTGTTCTCTAAGTAAAGGAGGAGATAATATACATATTGTAGCAGAACTAAATCACAATAGAAATATATTTATTGTCTTTTTTCACACTCCAACATTATTATCCCAACAATAGAAATTTAGAACTTTAAGAATTGATTGAGGGTCTAGGAAATATAGAGGAGGCTTCAGTGAACCTCTGTGGCATGATTATTTGGGTATACTGTTGTCCCTCCCAAGTGATAGCAAAAGATATTTCTTCTGTAGTCTAGACACATACTGAAAAAGACAAAGCAGAGACCCATGAGAGTGAAGCCAGTGGCTTCAGGAGGAATTGATGACAGAGTGGCATTTGGGTTAGTTACTACCAGGAAGTGAATTTGTTGATGGCCCTTAGGTCTTAAACAAATCTATTTTGTTTCTTTAGTGGCAGGATTGGAATGCTATGAGTACTAGTGAAGGCTATACGATGACCCTTGGATATAAGTTCTTCACCTATAGGTTTGAGTGTCTCCTTTTCTTCAGGTTTCAAAGAATATTGAACATTTTGGGTAAAAGTTTGGAAGGAGCTATTGACAGATTTTGCTCCAAACATTTTACCTAGGTCAGTGGAGTTTTTATTCCCTAGAGCATCATGTACAGTGCCAAGATCCTTATCTGCGGTTTGCATCTAATATGGTGGAGAGGGCAAAGTCAAATCCTGAGCAGACATGACTTAATTATGAACAGAGTAGTTTTCTGGAACCTCAGAAAGTAGTCCCTCAGGTGTACATTTAAAATTACAGATCCATTTATCAAGTGAGTGTCTCTGTTGAATTTGAAGAAGTGGTATTGCAGAGCAGAAAATAATGTGTTTCAGTAAGGAACGAAAGGGCTATGTCTAAGAAATGGAAGACACAGAAAAAATCCATGTATTATATTAAATACAGACAAACTGTGTAAATTTACAACAAGAAAGAAGTTGAGCAAAGTTGGCAAGATTCAATATAGAAAGAATAGCACTTATATCTGCCAGGAACTTATAAGGGTAAACATCCATATTTAACATTAATTCACCTTGATTATTTAAGGGTATGGCAGAATATTGGATGTCTTTTCCCTCCTTGGAAAATACTCTTTGAGTTGAATTAAGATATTTTTATATATTTACTTTATTTCATAACATGGAATAAATTTTGTCCGTATGCCTCTTATTTAAAATATCAACAAGTGTCTTTTTTGGTAAGTAGTTGGTTGGGAAGTAGCCCACTCAGCTGGTTGGTCAGCAAAGGCACAGCTTTACTTTGGGTTCTGTCTCCTTTTCTTTTTCCTTTTCCAGTTTCTTTTATGGATACTTAAGTGTTATACATATTTTGGGAGAATGTGTGATATTTTGATATAAAGTCCATTCAAAATGCTCTGACAGGGTTGCAGTTCAGCTAACGGGGCTATTCCTGATTGTAATTTGTTTTATAATTAGGTCTCCAATTTTAGGCTTAACTCCATTTTTAGTAGGAGATAAAATGACTGCTGATACTTTAACACTTTCTTTAACTTCCAACTGTTTTCAGAAGTTATTCTAGTCTATTCAAAAAATCTACAGTTTCATATTTTTGTTTGTATTATTGAATTATGATCCACTTAATTTTACTGGAAATGTTTCAGGTATAGTTTTAGGAAACTTTGATCTATTTCTGCGTCCTTTTAATTTTACCCTAAAATTCACTGTAGAAAGCAAAATATTGTAGTCCATTTTCTAGGTCAGTCCAATCAGATTTTGCCATTGAGAATTTAGCATCTGCTGTTCTAACCAACATTTGTACAAGTTGATATAGGTTCATATATTTAGAATTCTCAAAATAATTCTAAATTATTCTGTGAATATTTGCTGAACTTGTTTGGGTTAAGATCAATCTTTCATTACAGCTTTTAATTTAGCTCAGGTCTACAGCTTACATTCGATAGTTGCCTATATACATGGCTCATGGGAGGGATACATTTATAGAGGAAACTGTCAACTTGGGGTTTTAAGATAGTTTTTTGAAAAACGGCCTTTGGCCTGGACAAGGGAAAGAGGAGAAAGGGACAGATAAAGTTATGGAAGGAGAGAGATCAGAAGAACACAAGAGAAGAGGGAGAGGCTCAATATAGGGAAACACTTGGAGGCAAGGAGAGGAAGGATTTACTAGGTGAATGAATCTAGTTTGTTCTTGTTTAATTTTATCAAGTTGCTCATTTATTTGACAAAATAAACTTTTAGTGAAGAAATTTTGATTCAGGATTTTGTCTGAAGTCCTCTGCATGCCAAACAAAAAATTGTCATGTAATCATGGGTTCCATAAGCTGTGAGGAGCAAGGCACGAGGCACCTCTGTGAGTACTGCATCTGGTCAAAGACCAAGACCCATGATGGGCAGTGCAGACTGGGTCTCAGTGGGATCTCCATAATGACTGTGGAAACACATGAAGAGCAACCAAATGATAACAAGCAAAGGATATTAATTCAGAGGTTGCTATAACAAAAGGTCAGCCACCATCATCTGCATTTTTGCAGAAACCTGAAGTTTGACAGAGTGGGAGCTATGTAGTACAAAAAAGGGAAGATTTCAGATATGCCCCAATTGAAGGTTGTTGGTATGGAGAAGCTGTGGGCCCTTGTTTACGAAGGGTCTCTGGAAAAACTGTTTCTATGCCTAAATATATTAGATATGCCTTACTACATGCTCCTTTTGAGATTCATAATGAGACTAATGTATTCAAATATTACAGCCTTTTGGAAGCCCTGCACTAAAGAAATATTAATCCGCATGTTCCCTAACTGTATTCCTGGTAGCCTGATCCTTATCTAAACTTTACTAATGCTCTGCAGAAATGGTTTTAAGAAACCCTTTTCCAAGTAATTCTGTTTGGTCCCTGTAACCCAAAAATAGTCAGCATCCTCCATGAAAGGCAGAAGACCTACCAGCTGACTAAAGGAAAACATGCTGTGGTAAGGGAAGATTACACACCCTGCTTAAATAGTCACCATTCCCAAAGAACTATGTATCCACAATAGCAAAGTATATTAAATAGAAGATATATCTCACAGTTTTCTATCTGCTTCCTTTTACTTTCCTTTCTTCTCGCATCGCCAAGCCATGATGTCTGCGCATCAGCTCACTGTTGTCCTTATACAGTCTTTGGAATATCCAGGGCTTCCAATCTCGACAGCTTATATATTTCATAGGCCTTGACAGGACTAGAAAGAGTCAGATTCTAGAGAATTTTCCTGAAGTATTAAATCTAGGTTATCAGGTAATCCTTCCCTAGGCAGCTGAAATAATGTCTGCCCCTTTTTGAATATCTGGGGAAAGAGGTTTCTAGGGAAGGTTTCCTTTGGCTTTCCAAGTTGGAATTTGTCCTGTGGGTTCTTAAAGGTGTAAAACTTCTTTGAATAGCACTACTACGGGGAAGTGCACTTCAGTCCTTTCTCTTCTACCTCTACTTACTAGAATACAGCAAAACAAAACAAAAAAACGAACAACTGATGATAAAACCATCCTGAGTCCACCCATTTCTTAGAGGCATAAAATTTAATTGCCTAGATGCAAGCTTTTTGGGGGTATTAGTGGCTGCTAAAGAGTTAATAGAGTTCCTTATTCCATACTTGTTGACATTTTAATAGGAGACACTTGAATAAATGTTGTTTTGGGAGAAAACTAATCTGTAATACAGATCTTTGAAATACAGATGATTCAACTTAAGGAGTGTTTGACTTTATAACTGTACAAAAGTGATAGGCATTCAGTAAGCTACTCTACTTATGATAGGGCTATGCCTAGATACACCCATTTTACATTGACAATATTGCTAAGTGAAAAACACACTTTTCATTTACAATATTTTCAACTTACAATGGGTTTATCAGGACATAGTCTCATGGTAAGTCAAGGAACATTGATGTTAAGGGGAAACTGGCTATTTGTTGTGATCAGTGGGAAATTATTCCAATGACCATTGTCTGTGGCAATTTGGCAGCTGCTCATCGTACAATTGTGAGAGTATTCTACAAGGGTTGTGAAACAATTTATAAGTTTTAATATAATAGTGTAGTATTTATGGCATAGTTGATATTTATGGTATATATACTAAAATAACATAGTATAGTATTATGGTATAGTTATATTTCTAGCTGTTATTCATTGCTATTCAAGAAATAATCCTGTTCATTCATTTCTTCCTATGGATTAGAGTCACCATTACTATGGTGTGATTATTCGTGCCCCCCTACTAAAATTCATATTTTGAAACCTAATAACAAATGTGATTGCATTAAGAGGTGAAACCCTTGGGAGGGCAGAGCCCTCATGAATGGTGTTAGTAGCCTTAAAAAAGAGGTCCCAGATATTGCCTTGCCCTTTCCACTGCATGAGCAAAAAGTGAGAAGGTGCCATCTTTCAACTGGGAAACAAGCCTCACCAGACATCAGACCTGCTGGCACCTTGATATTAGACTGCTCTGCCTCCAGAGGTGTGAGAAACAAATTTTTGTTGTTTGCAAGTCACAAGTCATAGGCTGCGTAACAACATTTCAGCCAACCATAAACCACATATACAAGATATAGATTATATAATCTTACATAACTAAGATCATGAAATTGTATCTTTACTATACCTTTTCTATGTTTCAATATATTTAGATACATAAATACCACTGTATTACAACTGTCTATAATATTCAATATGGTAACATGCAGTACAGGTTTGTAGCCTAGAAGCAATGGGCTACACCTATCTGTGTTTGTATCAGTACACTCTGTAATATTTGCAGATGACAAAATCACCTAACAGTACATTTCCCAGAATGTATCGTTTTCTTGAAGGATGCATGACTGTACAGACATAAGCCATGTACAGGCTATAAAAAAATTGACTTGACATGCAGCATAAAGGCTAATGCCATAAAATGTTAGTTTCTAATAATGGAAGAGTACCTAGTTCTGTTTGTAAGACCACTTCAAGCACATTGAACTATTTCCTAGTTCCATGACCAGTAGGTAAAATTGCTGATCTGAAAAAATCTCCCACTAGGTTCCCAATGGGGAAATATTTTACTAACCTTTGTGAAAAGATGAGGAGTTAAAATGAACAGACCTATGATGTCCTCAAGATGTTGTCCAACAATTGTGCTCCCTGGTAAAAAGTAATTTGAAATTAATCAGATATCCAAAAAAGAAAAAAAAATTAAACTAATCACGAGGAAAACAAGAGGAACCTCTCCCTAATTGTGTTGGTTGTGGTTATGTGTAAAAATAGTCTAATATGTGGATATTTGGCAATATCACATTTATGTTTGTACATCTCATTCATTATCTGCTAAATATTTCATATATAAAGTTATTGCACAAGGTAAGTCAGTCAAGTCATTGACCCCATTTGATATGTTGAAAGACAGACCCAAGAGTTAAGTTATCTTCTCCAGGTGCCGTAACAAATAAGTGAGTTTCTAAACCAAAATATAGTCATGTGCCACATAAGGACATTGTGATCAATGAGAGACTGCATATATTATGATGGTCCCATAAAATTATAATACCATACTTTTCTTGTGTTCTTTCTATGTTTAGATACACAAATACTTCCCATTGTGTTACAATTACCTACCCTAATCAGTACAGTAACATGATGTACACAGTTGTGGTCTAGGAGCGATAGGCTGTGTCATATGAAGTACAGATGTATATACAATCTAGATTTGTGTAAGTGCACTCTATGCTGTTGTACAACAAGAAGATTGCCTGAAAATGCATTTCTAAGTACTTCACGATATCCCTGATGTTATGGGATGCATGACTGGAAATGTTACTTCATTCCTGATAAAATGGGCTCCTTCTTACCACTTTACTGTGTAGAAAATGAATAGCTCAACACTGAAACTGTTGTTGATTTTATTGTCTTAGACAATGAATAATGATGTACTTTCAGTTCGGCACTGAAGCTGCTAAGGGTAAATATTTAAAAATAACCCAAATCTGGTATATTTCTGAGTTGATACAGTTTTCTTTATTAACAAAGATATGTGTCTCCTAAGATTGTGTAATATTTAATAATTCACTGGAATTTCCTCTCATATTGAGCTCTATGAGTTCCTGAGGGAGAAGATGATCTATTGTCTCATCACTTCAGGGCATATGTATGGGCAGAAAATTAGGACTCTGCTTCCCTGAAACAAAATGCCAGGGGCAGAGAAGTAGGGATTTGGCGCCGAGCCCCTACAGGCCACAATAGTTTCTTAGGTCATTGTGGTTTTGTTTATTCTTCACCATGGAGTGAAAACATCGCATTCTTTTTTGGGGTTACTTCTAGAATTCCAAAGTATGTTTCTTTAAATATCTCTTCTGCTTAAAAATTTTTATGTTTAATACAGCATCCTCTTATGATCTTGCCATGACTTTCTCAGCTGGTCTCATATCCCAAGCTTCTCCCAGTGACAAGCTTTGGTATTTATATGGAGGAGTTCATTGATTGTGCTCATGGCTTTCCAATCCCATTTTTTTTCAATAATTGTATCCACCTTTGCCTTTTTTTCAGATGGTTCATTCATCTAGTTTGTGAAGAGTTTCTCCTTTCGTAGTTCTCTATATAGTATGCTGCTGCAGTTTTGCTCACTGATTCCTTTTTCTGAGTACTTCACAATATCCCCAGACACAGCAAAATTTTTCTCTTAGTAGTTCGATTAATTTTACCTCAATAAGACTCTAAGCCCTTGAGCAGTAAGTTTGTGCTTTATTTGCCTTTTTCTTTCAAGGTCGTGAAATAGGGTCTGAACTTAGAAAACAGAAAATATGCATTGATTGAGCAGACTAACTGAATTTCCTGGTTTGTAACAGACGGGAGTATAACATCTTCAAGTGAAAGTACTTGACACCCTCCGTGGCTGGTATAGCATGTGGCACAAAAGTTAAGACATGGGCTTTAGAGCCAGACTTTCTAAGTTTAAAACCTGACTCTGCTGCTGCTAGCTGGGTTTTGAATTAATTATTTTGTACCTTAGTTTCCTCATTGCAGATTGGTTAATATTAATATTTGTTTCACAGGGTACTTGTAAAGGGAAAATTAGTACATTATAAAATTTTAACAAAGTTTGGTGTTATTATAGTTTCTTTTAAAGGAATGAATGAATAAAAAAAAAATTGAAAGTGCCAGGCACTGTGACTCATGCTGGTAATCCCAGCACTTTGAAAGGCCGTGGTGGGCGGATCACCACATTAGGAGTTCAAGACCAGCCTGGCCAACATAGTGAAAGCCCGTCTCGACTAAAAATACAAAAGTTAGCCACTCATGGTGGTGCATGCTTGTAATCCCAGCTACTTGGGAGGGTGAGGGAGGAGGATGGCTTAAACCCAGGACATGGAGGTTGCAGTGAGCTGAGATCATGCCTCTGCACTCCAGCTTGGGCAGTAAAGTGAACTTTGTCTCAAAATAAATAAATAAGTAAATAAAAGTCTACTGTTCTCTTTCTGGAGTGTATCTCACCTTGTTAAATTATGATCTGCTTAGGAAATACTTCACCCATTCATAAAGGCTGAAAATCATGAATCCTTTGCTCCTCCAAGACATTGTCTTCCCTGAGCTGTCCAACACAGTAGCCACAAAGTATACATGACTATATACATTCAAATTAATAAAAATTAAATTTCATAAAATATTCAGTTCCTCAGTTACTTTAGTCCCATTTCAAGTATTCCACAGCTCCATGAGACCAGTGACTGTCCTATTATATATTGACAATTACAGAGTATTATAGAACATTTCCATAAATATAGAAAGTCCTATTGGACAGGGCTTTACATAGACAGTTTGGAAAATTATTTCAGTGATTTTATGAAAACTTTAATAATATCATACATCATTTAGTACTGCACTATATATGTGCATATATATTTACATATTTATTTACTTATATGCATATATGTGTTTGAAAGATATGTACACATACGTATTTATATTTCACATATATAGTTACATATGTATACACACATATCTATGCAAGGAATATATATGTACATATGTATCTCTTACACAAGATTTTGTTTCTCACAGTGAGCAAAAAGTATTTTATTAATTTTGTATTTCAGTATCCAGTAAGGTTCATGATACATAGAGATAACCTCAAAATAACTGTGAAATAAGTAAAAGATCTGGTAAATAAATACACTTTAAACTCAATTAGTAAGGCTTTCTTTGGATTTTTGAAATGATGTATATACACCTGCTAATGAATGAAAAACCAAATGCAGAATGTACAACACTAGATACCATGCCATGGCATTGAAGTATTCTTTTTAGTGGTATAACCTGAAGTGTATATAAAAAGTTTTAAAGTGGTGAATTGTCTCGATCATGTAATAAATACTATATTGCTAATTTCTGCTTTACATACATTCAAGTAGAACTTATCTCACAGAAACAGCTCTTTCTATATGGTTCACTTCTTGCCGCTATAATTTCCTTTAAAGCCCTCACCTGTATATTCCAATGTTCATGCACCCCGATAGAGTTTACATAGCCTTAATGTTGGTACAGTGGCATCTTGATGCCTGACCCACACATATAGTCTCTAATCAGTCACTGATGTGCCGGCTCACAAGCGAGAGCCAGAAAGGAAGTAATCTATGCATGTAGGTAGGTCCAGTATGGCAGATTATAATTATAGGGGGAAGTGTTCATGAATATTTGGAGTCTTCATTAAGCATGTAACATTCTTCTGTACACAGAAGCAAAGACTCCCTGCCTAAAACAGCCATCTAATAAGCTCTCACAGCCTAACTTCCCAACGGCCCAACCTATTTGCTGGACAGTATTTTTTTTCTCTGTTTAAAAATGTATTGACTTCAAAGAAGCAAAAGCAGAAATTTATTTAGCAAATTATAAGCACAGGTGTAACTTCCAGCCATTATTTAAGGAGTGATCTTGGAAAAAAATACACAGAGTTAGAAAATATATCTTTGAATATGTCCTAGAATAGAACATACTCAAGAATGCTTGAATGCTTGAAAAGAATGCTTCTGCTGAACACATCTCTTCAGTATACTGCCACATATGTTCAGATGGCATGGTATACTCCAGTTTCCAAATTCTAAATATCTAAAACAGAATATATTTTTATATCTTATATTACATTTTTAGATATATTATTTGGAATTTTGGGTGCATAACAAATACTTCTGAGTGATTACCCCCAAAACATATTTGTATTTCATGCACTGAGGTATATCTAACTTATGTTATACTCTTAATAAACTAATACTAACTAATCATTTTCAAATTTTCTTTAATCTTTCCCTTCTCCTTATTGAAAATATAACTATACAACAAAACCCTTCACAACGAATTTGGCATAGGACATGTAAAAATCTTACCTTCCAATTGCTTTCCCTTCAAAGAAAATTGAAGCTATAGAATTCTGCTCTAGAGTAATCTAGATAGTATATAATTCATTTTGTTTTAGAGACTAAAGGAATCAGTGCAACATTTATCGGGATCAGACTCAGGAGGCAGAATAAAATGTAGCTTTTATGTTCACAAAAGATACAGGTGCATTTGCTATATACTTTTAGGAAAATAAATTACATGTCAGTATAAACCAATTAGTAAATTTATGTGGTAGGTGATTCAAGTTTAACTCTTCCTTTACCATACAATGGTTTGATATAAAGCTTTCCTTTAAACTACACATGCAAAAATTCCGCATCTCCCTAGACCAGCATCATGTAGGTACCCCAGAGCTCGAATCTGCCACACAGACAATTCTTGGCATCTCCCAGGCAGCCCTTTTTTTGGTAATGCCCCATGCCCTGCACCTATTTGCTACCTTCTTTTGCCGAGTAACAAGTATCCTTCTGGTAAACTGTCATGTTGGGAGTCTGCTCCTTGATTTCAATTTATATTGATTCAATTAGATTCATCTCAATGTGCCAATTTGTTACTGATAATTTATCTGACAATATAATTAATGCTAACATTTAAAAGGAAGGCAATAATGTATGTGGAATTTCAAAGTCTCCAAATATTTAAAAAATGGATACATCTTTGATGATGGGAATTTCAAGTTTTTTACAGGTTAGGATAGTAAGAGAACTAGAAACATTTTAAGAGAGCAAAGGAAAAAAAAAAGCTTGTTAAAGAGAGTAGTAGTTTAACGATATAAATGTTAATTTAATTATCATAATCCACCTACAGTCTCTAGAAGTTATTTTTTTCTGAAGTCACTTCTGATTAATGGGATCTTAACCTAGAAATCTTATTTTTGTTTATTTTCTGGTTACCTTAGAGACGCTTTTTCTCTCTTGCTATTGCCATGGAGATGGCGGCTGGTAGCAGTGCTTCTTCTCACAACACTCCACATGCAGTGGCAGTTCATACATTTGTATTCCAGGAAAGAGAAAGCTGGGTGAAGCTCTTCGCTTTCATTTGTTATCCTATTTCCAAACTTGGCAAAACCCATACGAGATTTCCTAAGGACACAGGAGACAAATAACTTTGTGTTGGTCTCTTTCCAAATCATTTGGGAAGGTCTACTGGGAAGGAAGCTAAACATCTGACTTGGGGACTGTTAATTCCTATTCTTATTTTTTTTTTACTTTTTGGAGACAGAGTCTCGCTCTGTCGCCCCGGCTGGAGTGCAGTGGCCGGATCTCAGCTCACTGCAAGCTCCGCCTCCCGGGTTTACGCCATTCTCCTGCCTCAGCCTCCCGAGTAGCTGGGACTACAGGCGCCCGCCACGTCGCCCGGCTAGTTTTTTGTATTTTTTAGTAGAGACGGGGTTTCACCGTGTTAGCCAGGATGGACTTAATCTCCTGACCTCGTGATCCGCCCGTCTCGGCCTCCCAAAGTGCTGGGATTACAGGCTTAAGCCACCGCGCCGGGCAATTCCTATTCTTTAAGCACCACAGGCTTTACCAATTATAAAGGGTAAAAACATTCTGCGTTAAATATACACTCAGCAAATAAATCAATAAATAAAACCTTTCTTTCCTCCTTATTCTCAACTCTCTCATACAGAATGTATCTAATACTATTTTGTGATTCTAATTGGTATATTTGCATATTGACAGTTTAACTCAGTGTTAAGATCTCCTTGTAACAGAAGGCACGAGTTCTATTTTCATTGATCTAATTAGCAAATTTACATATTGACAGACCTAAGAAGATTCTACCTGGAGCATTTCCTTTTTAATGTATTTAAATATTGTTCCATATCTCCAGAGTCTGCCCTTTTGGGTGTGAACTAGTTTCCTGACAAAGTCACAGACCACTTAAGGACAAGATTAAAAGCAGCAATGGACCACATATGCAATGACGGACCTATAAGATTATAATAACTCAGTTTTACTTTACCTTTTCTATGTTCAGATATGTTTATATACACAAATACTTACCACTGTGTTAGAGTTTCCCACAATACTAAGTAATGTGCTGCACACATTTGTAGCCTAGGAGAAACAGGCTTGACCCCGTAGCCTAAATATGTAGTAGATTATAACATCGAGGTTTGTGTAAGTACACTGTATGGTGCTCCAACTTCAAACAAAGATGAAATCACTTAAGGACACACTTCTCGGAATAAATCCCTGTCAATAAGTGACTCCTACGGTATTTAGCTTGCCCTGGTGCCCTCCGAAGATGTTTCAAGCCCTGTTTTCAGGAATTAGTCATTTGATTTATCTCCCTTTGTGAATAATGTATAATAAAGCATTGATATTTGGTTTGTCTAATGAACTGGTGCACAACTGATGCTGCTTTCACAAGCCACTTAAAGAAAAGCACATTTTCTGTATGCAGAAAGCCCATTTCAAACAATATGTATTTAGGTTGTATTTTATAGAAAATTGCATGAACAATGAGAGAATGCTAAGCAGAAGTGAATAAGATTCTTCCATTACAAGTTTCATATAAGTTCTATTCTAAGAATGCCAGCTAAACAAAAGTAGAAAGCAACTCACGTTTATTTTTCTTTTATATGAGCCTAAGTACAGTCAGGGCAGGAGTTCACAAGATGTTTCTTTGCAAACAAAAGAACAGATGTAATAAAATATGCTGTTGCTATTGCTCCTGTGCTACCAAAGTTTGATAATCTTGGATATGAAGAATCTTATTTATCTGTGAGTTATTACATAAAAAAGAATAAATTTTCAAATCTATAATTGAGAGTTCAAAAGAACTAGATAAATGGCCAACAGAGAAAAGAGAACATTGAATGAGAATGCAATAATAAGAAATTAAACCTAAGGTCAGGCGCAGTGGCTTATGCCTATAATCCCAACACTTTGGGAGGCTGAGGTGAGAGGATTACTTGAGGCCAGGTGTTTTTAGACCAGCCTGGGCAACATAGCAAGATCCCATCTCTACAAATTATATATTTTAGACCAGGTGTGGTAGTGTGTGCACCTGTAGTCCCAGCTATTACATGGGCTGAGGCAGGAGGATCTCTTGAGCCCAGGAGTTTCAGTCTGTGGTGAACCATGATAGTGCCACTGAATTTCAGTCTCCTGGGTCACATAGTAAGATCCCATCTCTTAAAAAAAGTATATTAGATCACGACCATGATTCTATGAGTCTATAAATCAGTTTCTGATGTGGGATGAGACTATCAATCTCCATTGTTTTTTTCCCTGTACAGCAAAGGTATTTCATTTTGGAGCCCACAGAGAAGATAGTGTCTTTGTACCCGCTTTTGTCCACGTGGTCTACTCAGGTGGTGAGAGTGAGCAACTGCTTCACCCTGAGGAAAGGACTCCTTTTAATTTCTTTCTCTTGTTCTCTCTCTCACATTCTTTATTCTCTAGGTTACTTTGTTTGTTTTTTGCCTCTTTGCTCTCATCTTTATTAGGTATCTAGGAGGAGCTTCTGATTGTTGGGTTTTTTTGTGTGTGATTTCTTTTCCCCATCCTGTCAATTATTTTGAAAATCTAATAGTATAAGAGTGAAGCCTGGGGAACAAAAAGCCCTAAGATTCTGTATACTGCTCATCCCTATACATTTTTTTGCAGTTTACTTGATCTCGAGTTCAAAGCTTTAGCTAGCTTAGGATTTGAGTGAAAGGCTTAGTTAGTAATTTAACTTGTACTAATGGCACATATTTTGTCAAGAATCTCACAGAGGTATTAAATAAAGCCAGAAAGCTGTATTGCATTGTTACTACATCTTACTTACTCAAATCCCTTCTTTCAGTGTCTTTGCAAGTCCATAAATCAAAATGTTTCACTGAGTTTTCAATCCCTGTTATTAAATTTAGAGGAAGACTTTACATTTACCTAAAAGTTAATCATTCCAATTTATGCTTAGCTTTTCTATAATAGAGAAAGTTAGAAAATCATTTTTATAAATACTTAACTCAATTCTTGGGCAATTCTACTTGCCCTACACTTTTCTGCCTAACATTTTCTTCCATCATTCTGATTATTCAGAGATCATAGACACAAAGTATATTCCATGTTTAAAAACATCATAATTTTGCCCAAAGATAAAATAATACTTCAGTACATAAAGGCTATATACTGGCTATATTGGCTCAACTGTAATATGATCTAATGTTTATTCAGAGAGAAACAATTAAGATGACAAAAGTGATAGCCCCACCTAATTTTGATTAGAGATATATAAGTGTAGCCTAAAATCATGTTTGTAAAATTATAAAATTTTGACTTATTTCTTTTGCATGCTTTCTTCTAAGATTTCGAAACTCTATTAAAATTATGCTGTGGTTGATGGCTTTCTTGTTGAATACATTTCATTTGGGAGGTGATATTTTCTCATTTTAAAATTCTGCTATCTTTTAGATAGAACCATTCACAAAGTCTTCTGTGTAAATGAATCATGAAGAGAAAAAATAAATCCCTCACTCAATATGCAGGGGTATAAACATTCAAAAGAAGAAAATAAATGAAAATTATGTTTTATTTAGGTTTCACAAACAATTCCAAGAAACTTGGTATTTTATGCCTTAACCCACCATGCTTCTAATTTTTGAACCTAATAAACAAAATTAAAATACTTATGCCTTTAAGTTTTTAAGAAGCATATAGATATGGATATGTTTGAAATATTATCCTACATTAATAATTTCATATATAAGAAAGAACAAAGCTACCTAATGACATTTGTAGGTTTATTTCACTGATAAATTTCAGGGCAAGAAATTTTTACCACTACTCTAATTCTTCTTTACAAATCATTTATCACTTATGCAAAGCAGTCAAAGTAGTCAAGTAGCTGAGGAAATGAAGAATAATTGTAACTCAATTCCAGAAATTTCTTCTCTTATCTTCACCATATTTGATGAAGCTGTTAAGAATAATTTGTTGAATCTCGTTATATGCAAAGTGTTTGTTCTCACTAAATAAGCAACATGCGATACCATTAAAGCATGAACCAAGAAAGTGTTTTCTGAATAAATACATGAATCAAATAGATCTCTTAGAAGCATGGAAATGAAAGAAAATGAGTTCTAAGGTAAAAATGTTCAAAAAAGTAAATGCTGACTTTATAGGAAGAAAATAATATGTGTAGACAGAAGATGATACAAATATAAAAGTATACTCTATTGGTATTAAAGAAAAACAAAATATTTCTCTCAAAAATATTGAGAATTGCTACATTAAAGACTATGAAAACACAGGGAACCCTCTACTTGCCTGATGTCAGGACATCCATCCTTTACTGAAGACAACACTTGCTTCTCAGCCCAGAGAATGTACCAGCAGAATGTGGGAACAGATTTCACTACTTTCCCATGTTTTCTTCCGTTTTAAAAGACTGGAACTACTCTCACCTATGTCTTGTCACTATGTTAGCATTTATTGCTCTTTGCTAAAATACTTTTTCTTTTTCTTTTCTTTTCTTTTTTTTTTTTTTGAGACAGAGTTTTGCTTTTGTTACCTAGGCTGGAGTGTAACGGCACTATCTCGGCTCACTACAACCTCTGCTCCTGGGTTCAAGAAATTTTCCTGCCTCAGCCTCCTGAGTAACTGAGATTATAGGCACCCACCACCACGCCCAGCTTATTTTTTATATTTTTAGTAGAGACAGGGTTTCACCATATTGGTCAGGCTGGTCTCGAACTCCTGATCTCATGTGATCTGCCCGCCTTGGCCTCCCAGAGTGCTGGGATTACAAGCATGAGCCATCACACCTGGCCTGTTAAAATACTTTCAAGGAAGGCTCCAAGGCACTGTCCTAAGAGAAAGATACTTTTGAGCTGAGGTCTTTTCCCAGTGACAGGTACAGCATGGGTCGATAAAATTCTACCGGTTTTACCCTTGTCAACCTAGTTTTTGTTTTCAGAAGAGTGTTTCAACTAAGAACTTATAAGGGTTAAACAAGATAAATTATATTTTTGCCACATCAGTATTTCATAGAACTGTTTGATTTCTAAGCCTGACATGCTTGTGAATGTAGATAATATATTCTGTTTCTCCAAGCAGAATTCCCTTGCCATGCACAAACACGAAGTTTACTGGCTACTCTCTGGCAACTTAGAAGATACCAATAGAACACTGGAGAATTACATCACCTTGCATATATGACATCCTACTTTTCAGGATTCTGCACACTCCTACAAAACAAAACAAAACCAAAAGAAACAACAATTCCAATACAACCACACCACCACTAACAAAAAAATACTATAGACATGTCAACAGGCTATTACCAGATTACATGCTTAGGTAATGACTGAACATAGCAGTGTCTAGCTAATTTAAAACCTACTAAATCAGGTGAGAATATATAAAACAAAGGAAATTTACTGTCATCTCCAAATATCTTGCTAGGATTTTCCATACATAGGCTATACTATTCTACTAGGAAACCAGATAAAGAAAAACAACAACAAAAAAAATCTGTGGATTAGATTTTAGAGAGCATTAGAGAATATTTTAAATGCTCTCCTGAGACATATTTATTTTCTATAGTGTGAAATAGGATTTTTTTCTTATTTCAAATGCTCAGGAGAGCATTTAAAATGTTCAGATTTAAAATATATACTATTTAGTAAAGGAAGTAGAGATTCCCAGACTTCTGAAACCAATATGCCTTTCTATTTCCAAAATTAAAAATTCTGATATGATGCATATTATTCCATTCTTGCAATACATAATTTAGAGCAAAGTCAAAAATAATGCATTCACTTGCTCCAGGGGATACTTGCTAATGGAAGATGAGACTATAAACCAAATAAATAGGCTAATTATCATGAATAAAAGTTTGCTTATCAAGACTGCCCTTGAAACCCTCACCTCTCTGTGCCCACCAACTCAAATTTATTATGTCATAAAATTGGCCCAATTCCAGCCAGTTTCCCACCATGCAATATCTGCCTTAAACTTACCCAGCCCTGTGTCTAAAAATACTGTAAGAACTTCTCTGACTTTCCCCTTCTGAGATCTCCTAAGATGCTGTCAAGATCTAATAAATTTAGCTGTGCTTAAGAAAAAAAAAAGATTTTCTGATGAAATTTAGGCAAGTAGATGCTTGAAAATTTTGACACTCAAGGTTGTATCAACATCCTTTTAAGACAATCTTGCTGTTACAGTGAAGACTCTTGATTTATAAGAGTTCATGGCTGTGTTCTAGAGCCTCCCTCAGAAAGTTCTATCCAAACATAAGAGTGAGGCATGTTCTGCGTTGGATCAGAGCTCCAATTTCACTTCAGGCTGCCAAATGATAAGATAATTTTGTCTCCTAGAAACTGATTATTTGGCTCGGGTAAGGACTTCTTAAGAACTTTTGAGTTCTGAATTTACTTTAGAAGTTTTCTTATCCAAAAAAAAGAGCAGACTATTGGAGATTTGGAAACTTGAATTTTTACTCCCTTTTCATTCTAATGAGCTCCTTAAATGAACAAGTTAGCAAATATCAAAATTTCCTCAATAGCTACTGCAATTCTAATTATGCTTTGTGAAATCATGGCATAAAGAGAGATAAGCATATTAATTATAATTTTAGTACAAAAGCATGTAAGTCACAGAGTTCTGACCCAATTTGAGCACACATGTAGACCAAGATAAAACTAAGAGCATTGACAATAGCCTTTTAAAAGTTATGTATGAGCCTCTAAATTAACAGCCAAAATCCAACTGCATGCACATAAAACAAACAGTTCATATTAGTGGGAAAGTTTGGAAGGATCTATCTGAAAAAGACTCTTGTGAACAAAATGAGACAAGACTGAGGAAAGTTCTCAGGAAATTTTGATAGGTGACTCAAGACTAAATTGTCCGATAATGACACCAATCTGATGAAAACTTCTGACCTTATCTGTCCACAGGGCCAGCTTTTATGGACTGATCAGACCTGTGTTTACTCCCTTTATTAAGAAATTTATCTTATATACTCTACTTACAACAAAAAGAACCAGGAAAGAGAGAGAAATAAACAGTAGTGCTGTTAGTACTACTAGGAGACAAAAAAAAAAAAAAAAAAAAAAAA
>NW_016811267.1:125350-129402 GCF_001698545.2 Rhinopithecus bieti
AAAAAAAAAAAAAAAAAAAAAACAACCTCTCTTAGCTTCTGATGTTTTGTGGCAATGCTCGGCTTGTAGAAACATAAAGTCCAAGCTCTGCTTTCAGCTTAACATGTCCTTCTTCCATATTCATCCAAGTCTCCTCATTTCTCTTATACAGACACTAGCCATTGTATTAGGGCCCATTCCAAATCATGGATAATTTCATCTTCAGATTTTTAATTACATCTGCAAGGTATTAATTTTTTGGTACACATTTTTTTGGATTTATATTAGGTATTATTTAATTTACCACAAGCTGAAAGGGTTTTGTGAACACAATTGTCCAGTATTAGCTAAAGAACTAAAGGAAAAATGGAACAATATTCAACGGAGCTATTCTCAGATAAAATATAGCATTCTAGTTTCATGTATCCTTAAACTCACATGAAGAAAATGTCTTTAAATATTATGAGACAACTTTACAAATGTTTAATCCATGCTTTATAATATCAACCTATAAATTCCTTCATTATTGCATAACCTCTTCTGCAAAGTCAACAGACAACTCCATCATCGTCATCTCTAAAAATCTTGATCTCTCCAGGTCTCAGTATACAATTGTTAATCAAACTTTAATTAAGGGGCATTCTTTCCTGCTTTGTGATGTTCTCTCACTAACTTAATAGAGAAAAATTTGCAGTGCCAGTGGAATTATCCAATTAAATGCTCTCCTGATATCCTTTTCCTGAAAATTTATGAAGTACCCACTATTTATAATCAAGCCATAATTCATTTAGATAGTGACTTTTTCTTTGATTTTAAACCTAGCTCAAATCTGAAGTTCAATATGCTGTGTCAGTCTCATATTAGGTCAAAAATGTTATTGATACGTACAGAGTTATTGAGCTTGAAATTCTTAAGAATCAGATTGACAAAATCAAGAACTTAGCCAAGTTTGCACAATAACATCAAAAACTGGAAGCTGAATCCTAATAGAGTCAGTACTCATATTATCACTTTGTACTAGTCCTTGTAATGTTCTTATACTTTCACTCAAGAAATCCAGTGGGAGAGAATATAGACATTTTGTGACTTGAGGGCCATAAATGAAATAGTCAAGCTCTTCTATTTTGGAAAACTAAACCTGAGTAATATTTATCTTTAGTACTACATGAGGCTACATAGTTTACAGTGGTAGTCTGTGTTTGGCCTTATTTGCCTTTTTCTAGAAAAAGATCATTAATACCAATTTCCCTTCCTATTCAAATTACATACATATATCTGGACAATTATTTATCTTGGGTTTACTTGAATATTCATCTTTTTTTAGTGAGTCCTTAATCTGGCCCTTAGGAACTTAAATTTTCCTGTGATTCTACTCTGGTCTAATACATGGATTAATTATTGCTATGTTCCAAAAATGAGATATACTCTAATACTGTTAAGTAAATGAGATATACTCTAACACTACTAAGTAAGTTTAACTATTTTCTCTTCAACTCAGTAAAGGAATTAAGTTTCTTTAAAAATGTTATATTCATTAAGATAAATTTCATGACCTAGAGAATAATTTATCTGAAGAAGGCAAATTCCTCACTTCTTAAAGATTACAGATAATCCAAGACCTTACTATCTATTCATACTCAAGAAATCTATGCAAGTCCTAGCTGTTCCTATTCACCTGCATAGAAATCATCAGAGACCAGTAGTTTATCATCACTTTTCTTTCTATCTGAATTCAAAATTCACCTTTTCTTAAGGCAATAGGTCACCTTTCTTAGGTCTCTCTTTAGAGACCTTAGCCAACTTGGTTTTAGGGTATCTCTTAAATGTAATGGTCCCCCATGCTGTTCAAGTCTTGTTGCTCAATGAGAAGACATAACATTCTTTGGCAAGTAAGCATTTGTCCTATGAAGTTCTGTTAATACATACACTTAGATTTATTGGTGGATTATTCTAAATATTGCCACTTTTCTATTAACAGAAGGAACAACTCATAATTGCCTAGTCTTTTTTCTTTGAGAACTATTTATGCCCCGAACATTTTTTAATAGAACTTCACTAGAAAAGTTACATTTAATCTTCTTTGTTGATGTTTAAGAAACAAGAAAATATCAGGAATAATATTATATAAAGGATATCAACTATGCCTCTATGTGGACACCAGCCACAGACATAAATCAGCCTGAATGCAAGAACTCATTGCATTTAGCTGAACTTGTGATTACTTGGGGGGTATACACACACACACACGCACACACTACTGGCCAATCACCTCTAAGGTAGTTCATCTTTTTTTTTTTTTTTTTTTTTTTCTCAGCAGGACATTATCTGAATGATTATTAAGCAATTGAGTACTAAAAAGTGTTTTTTTATCCCGGAGCAAGATGGCCAAATAGGAGCAGCTTCAGCCTCCAGCTCCCAGCATGAGTGACACAGAGGACAGGTGATTTCTGCATTTTCAACTGAGGTACCGGGTTCATCTCACTGAGGGTGCTGGACAATTGGTGCTTGTCAGCTGGTGCAGCCCGACCAGCGAGGGCTGAAGCAGGGCGAGCCATCTCCTCACCTGGAAAGTGCAAGGGGGAAGGGAATACCTTTTCCTAGCCAAGGGAAACTGAGACACACAACACCTGGAAAATTGGGTAACTCCCACCCTAATACTGCACTTTACCAAAGGTCTTAGCAAATGGCACACTAGGAGATTATATCCCACACCTGGACGGGAGGGTCCCATGCCCACGGAGCCTCCCTCATTGCTAGCACAGCAGTCTGAGATCTAAATGAAAAGCAGCAGTGAGGTTGGGAGAGGGGCACCCACAATTGCTGAGGCTTAAGTAGGGAAACAAAGCTGCTGGGAAGCTCAAACTGGGTGGAATCCACCCCAGCTCAAGGGGACCTGCCTTTCTCTGTAGGCTCCATCTCTGGGGATGGGGCATAACCAAACAAAAAGCAGCAGAAACTTTGGCAGAGGTAAATGACCCTGTCTGACAGCTTTGAAGAGAGCAGTGGATCTCCCAGAATGGAGGTTGAGATCTGAGAACGGACAGACTGCCTGCTCAAGTGGGTTAGCCTACTTGAGTTATTGGGTTATTGAGCTTTTGGGTTTATTGAGTTATTGAGCTATTGGGTTAACCCCGAATAGCCTAACTGGGAGACATCCCCCACTAGGTGCAGACCGACACCTCACACATCACACAGCTGGGTACACCCCTGGGAAGAAGCTTCCAGAGCAAGAATCAGACAGCAACACTAGCTATGCAGCAATATTCTATCTTCTGCAGTCTCCACAGCTGATATCCCTGCAAATAGCATCTGGAGTGGACCTCAAGCAAACTCCAACAGACCTACAGCTGAGGGTCCTGGCTGTTAGAAGGAAAACTAGGAAACAGAAAGGACATCCACACCAAAACCTCATGAGTACATCACCGTCATCAAAGACCAAAGGCAGATAAAACCACAAAGATGGGGAAAAAGCAGTGCAGAAAAGCTGGAAATTCAAAAAATCAGAGTGCATCTCCCCCTTCAAAGGAACACAGCTCATTGCCAGCAATGGAACAAAGCTGGATGGAGAATGACTTTGACGAGTTGAGAGAAGAAGGCTTCAGTCAATCAAACTTCTCAGAGCTGAAGAAGGAATTACGAAACCAGCGCAAAGAAACTACAAACCTTGAAAAGTGAATGGATGAATGGATAACTAGAATAATCAATGCAGAGAAGACCTTAAAAGAACTGATAGAGATGAAAACCATAACATGACAACTATGTGACAAATGCACAAGCTTCAGTAACCAACTCGATCAACTGGAAGAAAGAGTATCAGTGATTGAAGATCAAATGAATGAAATGAAGTGAGAAGAGAAGCGTGGAGAAAAAAGAGTAAAAATAAATGAACAAAGCCTCCAAGAAGTATGGGATTATGTGAAAAGACCAAATCTACGTCTGATTTGTGTGCTTGAAAGTGATGGGGAAAATGGAACCAAGTTGGAAAACATTCTTCAGGATATCATCCAGGAGAACTTCCCCAACCTAGTAGGGCAGGCCAACATTCAAATTCAGGAAATACAGAGAATGCCACA
>NW_016811267.1:132734-147721 GCF_001698545.2 Rhinopithecus bieti
GTGCAGCACACCAACATGGCACATGTATACATATGTAACAAACCTGCAAGTTGTGCACATGTACCCTAGAACTTAAAGTATGAAATAAATAAATAAATAAATAAATAAATAAATAAATAAATAAATAATAAAAGTCCTTTTTTTTCATTTTTTTAAAATTATACTTTATGTTCTAGGGTACATGTGTGCAACCTGCAGGTTTTTTACATATGTATACATGTGCCATGTTGGTGTGCTGCACCCATTAACTCGTCATTTACATTAGGTATACCTCCCCCATCCACCCACCCCATAACAGGCCCTGGTGTGTGATGTTACCCTTCCCATTTCCAAGTGATCTCATTGTTCAATTCCCTCCTATGAGTGAGAATATGAGTAATAATATGTGCCACATTTTCTTTAAAAAGTCTTTTTTAAACTTAAAAGACTTTTAAGTACTCAATTACTTTCTACAAACTATTATAAATACTGAAGTACGATAGATAACATGGATACTTAAGAACATGTTCTGATTGATGATTACATGAGACAGTCTCTAAAATACTAGTGCCATGGTAAACTCAAATGTCCAAATACTTGGTGAGATTTAAAGAGGTTACTATATAATATTAGCCATTAGATTCATAATCAGAGAAGAGATAGAGTTGGGCCGAAAATTACATGAGGATTATCCTTCGTGTTTTCATGGTGATTGCATTTTAGTTTCAAAGAAAATCAAACGAGACCTTGCAAGGATGTTACATGAAATCACCCACCACAAAAAGAAAAGAAGAGCTACTTTACTGAGTCGAGATAGACAGTGAAAAAATTGACTAAAATTAATGAGGGTTTTCTGTGTTTGTTTTACCCATCATCAGTTTTATCCTGGAAACACTGTAAGTAGCATGGACTAAAGTCTACCCCTCAGAGTTCATTTGAACACCTCTAATTACATTTTTAAAAAATTATCTCCTACAATGGGTTCTGAATACTTTTTATCATTGCTTATTTGGGGATAACTTGAAGCATTTTACTTCCAGAAAAATACAGTTCTGAGAATAGCAAATTTACATTTACCCCTTTATTCTCAACCAGATATTTGCTAACCAATCTCTTCAAGGACAGGAGGAGCCGTGTTACTGAAACTACATCAAAGAGCTTTGTAAAATCTTGCTGTTTACTCAGAAACATTTTTTCATATTATAATGGGTATTATATATAATGAGTATTATATGTAATGAATATTATAATGAGTATTATACACAATGAATACTCATTAAAATATATACATATTATATAAACTATATATAGGATACTCATAGATATGTGTATAAAACTCTAATACTAAACTTAGCAAAGCTCTCAGATCTTCAAACTTTCATGGTCTAAAGTTTTGCTATTGGTTTTACTTACAAGATCAATTTCTACTGGGATTCGCCAAGTCTCCCCTTATGATTTAGTAACAAACTGGCCAAATCAGATTTGACACCTGATTTTAGTACTGCGTTACTGCAAATAGACAAAGCTCAATGCCGCAAAGGACTCATGTAATACAGGCAATCTCATCAGTACAACAAATTTGACTCAACATCTTTCTAAACAAAACTCTTACTTGCATGATCTAAAACATGAAGACCCAGATTTTTCCAAAAGACAACAGATTCTGTTGATGGCTATGAAATCTCATAGAAAAAGACATAATAAGGCACTATTAACAACTATTATGGAAATTGAAGGTTTAGAGCTGAGATTCTTTTTTTTATTGAGACAGAGTCTCACTCTGTCCTCTCAGGCTGGAGTGCAATGGCATGATGTTGGCTCACTGCAACCTCTGCCTCCCGGGTTCAAGTGATTCTCCTGCCTCAGCCTCCTAAGTAGCTGGGATTACAGGTGCATGCCACCACACCTGGCTAATTTTTTTTTATTTTTAGTAGAGACAGTGTTTTACCATGTTGGCCCGACTGGTCTGGAACTCCTGACCTCAAGTGATCCCCTCGCCTTGGCCTTCCAAAGTGTTAGAATTACTGGCGTGAGCCACTATGCCTGGCTGAAAGCTGAGATTCTTAGAGCCCTTCTAGAGTGATGTTCAGTCCATTTTCAGACTTCTATAACGATACTATCTGAGACTGGGTAATTTATAAAGAGGTTTAATGACTCACAGTTTCACATGGCTGGGGAGGCCTCAGGGAACTTATAATCATGACAGAAGATGAAGGGGAAGCAAGGCATGTCTTACATAGTGGCAGGAGAGAGGGAGGATGAAGGGAGAATTGCCAAACACTTTTAAATTCATCAGTTCTTGTGAGAACTTACTCACTATCACAGAACAGCAGGGAGGAAACTGTCCCCATAATCTGATCTCCTCCTACCGTGTCCCTCTCCTGATACATGGGGATTAGAATATGAGATGAGATTTGCATGGGGACAAAGAGCCAAACCATGCAAAATGACAAGATGGCTTTTATCCAGGACCTCCAGATGACAGCATGAAGTAGACATCATCCTTCAAATATACTTGAAGCAAGAGCCAGCTAACCAGGCCATACATTGTATGTTCTGTATGTTCTTAGTTCTGTATGTTCTGTATCTCTCTATCATACCATCTGTTTTCTTTCCTCTTTAATAGTTTAAGGTACTGGATTATTATCAGGCACTTTTAATTCTTAAAAATGCTGTCAATGCAGTCTCTATCCTTAATATTTTTATTTGTTGTTCTTTCTCAGTTCTTATTATGTTTCCCAATACTTAGCTAGAATTTGATACAATCAAACTTTTGGGTTTGTATTCGCCTTCTGTTGTGTGTCATTCAGTTTTGTTTTTGATACTCATTTCTGTATTAAATCAGTTGATCTGGGAAAACAGATTCATTTATCAAGTGAGGTTTTAGATAGAAATAAATACAACAAGCTAGGCATCCAGAAAACTATCACAACCTCTATCACAACCTTCCTAAAGAGTGCTTTTTGTTACCACAGGAATAATATTTGAAAATCTGTCTTGGAAGTAATCTATTTTACCTAAGCATTCACAGAAATAAACTTGAAAAATATTTAAACCATTTAAATCCAGATGGCATGTATTAAGAGTCCATCAGATTTTATAGATCTTACAAGGAAGATACATTGCTTAGGCACAAAAAAGCTCCCTTATTTAAGTCTCCCTGATGGTCTCTATACCAAACATTTTATTTCCTGCTGTCAGACCAATCTTGGAAAGAGTGCCAAAGTATTTCATTGCTATTCAGCAAACGCATATGGGTACTTTTATCAAAAACCTATATTTAAATGATTCTAACAACTAGTATTAGTTTTGTGGCCCACAATCCTATTGACTACTCCCCATAAATTGTGTAATATCTTGATAAACTGATGCCAACATTCAAGAAATGCTCTGATATTATTAAAAAAGGTCAGTTTCAGGCTCAACAATTTCTCATCTCAGAATATATTAAGAAATTTAATTTAAAAGAAAAAAAGCCTCAATATGAATTTGATTATTTTTCTAAAAATTTTAGCAACCAGGGAGCAGTTTTTGAATTACTTTCATCTGCCCCAAGCCTCTTTTTTTAATGTGGTATAATTGACTTGAAAAGTAGGAATAATATACACATTATGATGCAGAGAATATTATGAAAACTGGATAGTGTAATTAAGGCCATAGAATTTTTTGCATGAGAAGTTGTTAAAAAATTGTGCAGATTGTGGTCCCAAATAGATCCAATATTGACGTAATAGGGTCTTCTTGAAGTAGAACACACTAGGCAAAGAATGCTGTATGTATATCCCTACAGATCTACTTCTCTTGGATCTTTTTCTATTATGAAAAATGTTGTAAAAGATTCAATAATTAGACTAATACCAACATATCTCATCTGTGAGCTCTTTGGATTTGCAATAGGTTATTGTATAAGTTATTCTTCCCTTTTTACAAGTTACCACAAACTTGATAATATAAAACAATACACATGTATTAGCTTAAAATATGGCAGACTGCTTCCTCAAAGCCAGCAAAAGGAGAGTTTGCTGCAAAAGGAAATTTACAATCTCTTGTAATCTTGTCATGAAGTGTCATACCCTCAGGGATGATAATTAGAAAGAAATTATTCAAGGGAAGAAGATTACTCAGAGATGTGAACATCAAGAGGCAGGTTTATTTGGGAGTCCTTTTCAAAGCTATTGACTTTAGATATTTTTGTGTCTTTATTTAATGGAGATACTCTTGGCTTCTGGCTTAGAAGTAGTCTATATATTATGACTATTATCCTTTTTATAGTATTTGTGTTGCATTCCTCAAATGTGTAATTTCTAAGGCTTAATTTATGTACCCTCCCAACAAATGCTCAACCAACCAATCAATAAGAAATCTGAGGCCGGGCGCGGTGGCTCAAGTCTGTAACCCCAGCACTTTGGGAGGCCGAGATGGGCGGATCACGAGGTCAGGAGATCGAGACCATCCTGGCTAACCCGGTGAAACCCCGTCTCTACTAAAAAATACAAACAACTAGCCGGGCGAGGTGGCGGGCGCCTGTAGTCCCAGCTGCTCGGGAGGCTGAGGCAGGAGAATGGCGTGAACCCGGGAGGCGGAGCTTGCAGTGAGCTGAGATCCGGCCACTGCACTCCAGCTTGGGCGACAGAGCGAGACTCTGTCTCCAAAAAAAAAAAAAAAAAAAAAAAAAAAAATCTGACACTACTTTCAGATATTAGAACAGCAATCATTAGAAACTCTACTTACTACCATAACACAGAAAACAGTGGTAACATTTGTATTGATTATGACCCCAGGCAATAATCATCTATCATTATCAGCTTAAGGTAGACCAAAAATGTGAAGAGGAGACTTGAGAACTAAAGTGAACATGATTGTTTCTTACTGAGATAAAAGATACTGGGACAAAACTTGTCTGTCCTGGGTTAAACTGTTTTGGGACTGAAACTCATTACTATGCATAGTTTTGGGTGAAGGAAGAAAGACTGACATATATAAGAACTAAAACTGACATGGACAGGAGGCAAGGAAATACTGGGTAGAAGAGGGAGGTTTCCGGGCAAAGGCCCCATCCTCAAGCCTGGAAAACTGCAGGCCTAAATGCGAACAGGAATTCCTGATTTGTGCCCAAATGTTGCCTTTTCCAAGATCACTTTGGCCCAACACACCCCTATCCTGTGCCTATTTAAACCCCAAGCTCCATGAACAAAGGAACAGAAGAGCAGCAGAGCAGAAGAGTGGCAGAGTGGCACAGCAGAGAAGGAGCATATGAACATCGAGAGGTGTTCAGCTGGGGACAGTCAGAGAGGAGATCAGCCATGGGATGGCCAAACTCCAGGGACAATCATCTTCCTACTTCATCCCCTTTCCAGCTCCCCATCCATCCCACTGAGAGCCATCTTCATCACTCAGTAAAATCCCTGCACTCACCATCCTTCAAGTTCATGTGACCCAATTCTTCCTGGACACCAGACAAGAACCCAGCTACCAAGAGTGCAGGGTGTAAAAGCTGTCACCCTGACTTTCCAGTGAGCTGGTTTAACACTTAGTTGTCCTAGATGGTACCATGGGGCCAGAGCCCAAAAGCCCTCACCCCAGCTCCTGCACCTGCCCATCTGCATGCTCCCCCTCCTGTAAGGGGTTTGAGTGTGTGGTTGCTGAGTAAAAACAAGCCACACCCCTGCTGCAAGTCCCACAACAGGGTCAGGGAACTCTCCCCTTTCCAAATCAAAATATGTTTCAGTAATTGTATTAATAATTTTGTGGTCATGAATACTTTCCTGTTTCTATGCTAAATAATACTGGAAGCAAGCAAAAATAACATAGGTACTTAATGTACTTAATGTAGCAATTTTGATCCAGGAAGTTAAGGCTGGGAACCAACTAAAACACTTTCCTTTTCAACATTAATAGATTGTTCATCAAAGCTCACTTCAAGACACTCAGTTTACTCTGTCCACTAATCCAGAAATATCAAGATATAAATTGTGCTTAATCCCAGCCAGTTTTCTACTTTCACAAACTACATTAGCAGTTCTCAGCTCAGGCTCTAAAACTCTGTTAACAGACTAGCTTCACAGTGCATGTGACCTGTATAGCCATGTGTGGCTTAATGTTCTGCTGTCACCATTTTAAAATTCTTAATCATATTTTAACAGTTTTTAAATAAATGTTATCTGAGCCCTATAAACTATTGTCAGTTCTGTCTATTAAAATCTTCCACTAATTTTTTTTTACTTTTGAGACACTACTAAGAGTTTGTTAAGATGGTATTCTCATTTTCTGCAGAAAATCCAACACTACTAGCTTTGCTTGATTAATAGTGCTTTTCTCGCCCTGGTACTCTTTTGGGGAGTTTACACTTGATATGTCTGCTAGGATATGCAGCCTTATTTTCTCTCTTACTAAGCTTTGTTTCACATAACAAGATAAAAGAGTTAAATTCTTCCAATAAGAAAGAATTCATGTTCACTATAATTATGTGAGCTTCAGAGTGGAAACACCAATAAGGAGTAACATTGGGAATTTAACAAGATGAAAAATAGAATCCACCTTTTGTACAGAGAAGTGGTGTAAAATGTTGTTAAAAGAGTTAAGTATTGTATTTGATGATATTAGCGCAGAATCTATTTTCTTGGCTGGCACTGCATATTCACCTCACTTTCTTCATTTTCATCTTTGAGAAATTATTGAAACCGTCATACCTTCCTAGCTAGTCTTCCATATGGTTGTACAGCTGATGTTCTGGAGACCGTGCTCTGACTAAAGAGCTAAATGGGGGCTAAAATCTGTCTTACATTCTGCTAATTAATGTGTCTTCCCTGGAGTGGAGGTGCTTCTCTGAGTAATGGGCATATTTTTCCTAATTTCACAAAGGCATTTTATACATTAGCAATGTCATTGTTCACAATGGCAGATGTCGAAGTAGCATCTATTTGTGGGACCAAATACATGAGCTGAGGAGCAATAGGTTCTACATACCAGTACCTCCTTCTTTTCTCCTCCATGCTTAATTAAAACTGTTTAAGTGGAGTATGCAATTGGTATAGATTAAGGAAAATAAGAAAATTATGTTTTTCCTTGCCTGTGTTCCTCTAGCTAACTCAGGTTTTAGGCAGAAAAGAAGCTAATGGTTGCCATACCCTGGACAGTGATTTGCTACTGCCATTCCTTCTTGGACACGTCAAAAATGCTCAAGTCTTTCTCAGCTTGCAAAAAACACAAACAAATGAATTAATTTCTCAATCCTGGATTCCAAATGTGTTATTATCCTATTCTAATTTTTCCTGTCTCATTATCCAAGTAATTGAAATACTATTCTATGTCTATTAACTCCATTTCTTTAGCTGTGCATTCTCAGCACAATGCAGTACAGCCTCAGTTGCAACTATTTGGCAGGGCTGCTAGGCAATACACACCTCATTTCCAGGCACGGTGATGTCATGAAGGGATGGGAAGGAAAGGAACACTCAGAGTGGGTCATGTTCAGTCCTTTGGGACTGTACAGGAAAGCTTATGCTGGAGAAGAATATATTAACTGTAATATATTCAGATTGCACTGCAATTGTGTACACATATAGGAGAAAGGAATTATATTTAAAATGAACTCAATAATTTGCCTCCTGTTCACTTCAAGAGAATGCAGAAATTGGTTTTTTTTCCAAAGATGTCTATGTGAATATTTTATTTAATCCACATAAGCCACAGACCAGGTTTGCCCTGGGTGAATATTTTAGAAATTGCTGGAGCTTCAGGACAGGTCCTGGCATAGTCTCATCTGCTCCTCTTTCTTTGAAAGTCTTAAGAACACTGTGGATAAAAATGATATCTGTTACTCATTTTAATAAACTGTCAATCATTCAATTTTACCCATATTTTGCTTATCATTTTGAGCCTTACTATTAATCAATTAATGCAGTGTTAACTGAGAACCAACCATACCTGAGAACTAGGGAAAAAACCATTGTGAAGATACAGAATGATGGATAAGGTTGAGAGGGAAGTACTCATAATTTTACATGAACTCTGCAATATCCAGATGGGAAACAAACAGTAGTGCCCAAGCCAAGGCATGAGAATAGCAAGCATTCATTATTTTTTCTTTCTATCATTAGGGAAGAAGAAATGATGCTAGATTAGGCCAAAGGGGAAAAACGCTATCTAACCTGAATTGTTTTCCCTGCTGCCCAACACACCCTCTCATGGCTAAATACTTTGTCTGAAAAGATCTGTATGTGGACATCTCATTAGGTTTTTAGATATGGAAACCTTCCTCCATATGGCATCTCCCATGATGGTGATAAAAACTGACCACAATGGAAGGTAAAAAGCAAGGTGGTTCAAGATGTAGAAAATGAATGGGCTATGTGGCATTGACTAGGGGTAGAGGATAGCTCAGCCCATTCTTAGGATGGAAACTCCTAGCTTCAGAAGCAGACTTAGACTAAAATGGTATTGCTGTAATGAACCTGTTTGGGAATTAATCTAGAGAATGTTACTATCCTTGTGTATCCCATATATACATATAATTCACAGTCTGTTATTCTCTGAAACAGCTTTACATGAACAAGACTTTTGCTAAAGAAACAGAATCTAGTTGAGAATGCAAATGATTCAAATTTGGAAAAAAAATTGCTCAACCATAAATTGCTAATTATTTGTTAAAGTGATTAAACTCCACGTTAATAATGAACTTCAAAACTTTATCTAAATTCCTAGTAAAACATAAAGAGTTCAGTGGAGAAATCTTACAGCAGAGTTCACAGAAAAGTACTCTAAAGTTACTAGCCATCATGAAATGCTTCATGGAAAATTGAGGAGCTATGAAAGCATAAGTAGGATTTAGATATGTTGAGAACAGAAGCAGGGCACTTTGGACAGCTCAGGCAGAAAAATCTTCAAAATAGTATTTGTTGTGAAAATGTCACTGTAAATTGATAGAACAATTGGTTTCTTTCTTTGCAATGAAACATTTGTGGCACTCATCTCTTCAATATCTGTCAGGTGGAATCAGAAAAGTTAAGATTATAGACAAGCTATGTCATTGGCAGGTTAAATTATGTTCCTTTAGATAGAAAGCAAAACAAAACAAAATGGAAAGCTAGATTGATTTCTATGTATTTGGATCTCTGAAGCTTTTAAGTAATCAGGAGATTGCTCGATTAGCTATGATCTTTTTTTTTTTTCTCTTTAAAAGTTTTAGAATTGTATTCATTTGATGGAAGCAAAAAAGATTCTGTAGTATTGAATCTTGTTTTACTGTTTTTAAAAGCTACAACTTGGAGAGCAGAAAGATAATTTATTAAACATGTTGGAAGTGTTAAAATATTAAACAATATGTACTTTTTTGTGTGTATATTGCTATATACTAACAATCATCCATTACAGCAGAGTACAATGCTATACTACAAAAGCCAGACTCTCACCTAAACATTTCTTAAGCAATTCTTAAATATCTACTACCAAAAAATAGCATCACTGTGGTTAATGGCTTAGACTCTAGAGCAATGTCACCAACTAGCTAGGAAGTTTGGCCAAGTTACTTAACAATTCTGTGTCTTAATTTTTTTTAATCTCTAAAACTGTGATAATAATTATACTTAATTTGTTGGATTCTTTTGAGGACTAAATAGCCTAATATGTAAAAAAACATTTAGAGTAATAACTGGGGCGTAAGACTTCAATATATATTCCCTTTTATATTGTCAGTTACCTGCTATATGGAAAAATAGTATTTGAGGCATTTTCAGTGACATGAGAATGATAGTCCCTGCACCCAAGTAGTTGAAACATCACATTGAAGAAACATCTATTGAGTTCAGACTTTTTAGAAAAAGTTTGATTACAGGAAAAAAAAATATTGGAATTTAGAGTATCATTGTAACCGTCAATGTCATCATGATCATAATTACCAACAATACCAATACCATTCTCATTAGTTACTATAATTATAGTTACTATTATCATGGTAATAATGGAATTTACTAAATCTTTGCATTGTACCAGGCATTCTACTAAGAATTTAACATATATTAACTTATTTAAGTTTTCCACAAATCAATATTAATATTCTCATTTTGTAGTTGAGAAAACTGGAGTATATCGACGAAGGACATTCAGTTAGTAAACAAAGATTTAGGTTTTAAACTCAGGAATTTTGTCACCAGATTTCATACTCTTAGATTAAATTCTGTATGTCGTTATTGCAGTAAGAACAGCTTAAACATTAAAAAAGAGAATGTCACACTGATAAAATAATGTCACATATATGGGAAAACTCTAATGCAATTAATAGAAAAGATGATTTTAGAAATGAATAAATATTCAAAGCCCAAGATAAAATAGAGGAAGGGTCTGAAGATAGAACTACTATGGGAGGTGTACAAATCATTAATAAGATAAAAAGTTAAATATCCTTCAAAAAGACAAATATTTGCCTGAGTGGTAGAATCACAGAAAACATTTAAATCCTTTATGTTTTCTCTCATTTTCTGAGTATACTTAACTGAGAAAATAATCAAGACATTACATTTTACAAAAATATATGTAGATTCTGAAAAGCTGCTATCTGGAAACTATGAGTTTTTCAAGAATAATGATTAGATATCAACTTGTATGATTTGACATTTTATCACACTGAGTATGGAGAGTCATTAAAGAATAAGGGGTCAATCAAGATTTTAAAAGTTTAATTTCAAAGTGGTGTGCTAGAGAAAGGAGGTCTTCTCTGCTTTCCGGAGAAGCAGAGAAGACCATCTTGTGGTATCCACGGTATTGTTTATTGAGGATCTCAGCCACTAAAATGGCAATGGGAGACTGGAAGGAACAAGGGATTCATTCAGGGGCGATTTTTAAGCAACGATGGAAAAAGCTTAGCAATTGGTTCTAGCAGTAGGGCAAAGAAACTAAACATGTTATTGCATATTGCTACGGCATCCACTGAAATTTCTCACAGAGTTAAGCTGGGCTCTTGGTGAAGTACCTCTCATAAATCATCGTGGTCAGCCTCTTTCGTTGGAATATTAAAGTTCTGTTTGACAGTACACATAGAGAAGTGCATTACCAACTGACATTACTGTTGTGTAACATGAATGAGAATTTGTTCATCTGAAATTACAAACAATTTTAGAGAGGATACATTTAATCTCTCTAAATATCACAGTCTCTTATGGCTGAGAAATTCATGTAGGAAAATATAGTATAATTAAAACTTGCTAGGTGAACACAGAATCAAAGCAAGGGGGTTATATGATTTGAATGATTAATGGCATGAGGCTAAAATGTAGTGACAAATCTTTAAAATTATCCTTATATTCAGACAAGTGGATTTTTGTGTCAGTAGAACACTCTTTTGGGAAAAATAATACATTTAGAAAAGGCAATTCTAATTAATCTCTCTAACTCTTCTGATTCTCTGTCTTCATGCTTAGGTTATGGACATTACTCATAACTTTTCTGCTGATTAATATAACTTTGTATTTGCTAATATATCCACATTTTACAGTTAAGAGTATCTGACCCGTAGGTTCCTTGGATATTTAACATTATTTTCCATTTCTTAGCTGTGATCCACTCTGAGTTGTTTTAGTTTCCTTCTCAGGGGAAGTAATGGAAGCTGCCCTATTGCCTTATTGTGAGGATTAAATGAGTTAATATACGTAAAAATGCTTAAAAGAGTGTCTGCTAACGGTGAGCACTGTTAAGTGTTTGCTGTTTTTCTATTACTATTATTATGAATTTATTTTATTTTTCCTAAATCTTCAGGGATGCATCACTATAGAACATTACTACCAACATAGATCCAAGATCACATGCCTCTTTGATTGGGGAATGACTCCACTATTCAAAGAAGGCATAGAAATTATGGTCAGATTGATGTTTGACTTTTGGCTGTGTTACATACTAAATGTGAGGACTTGAACAACGTATTTAACCTCTCTGAATCTAATTTCATAGGCCTTGAAATGTGCTCTGACTGCCCATCTATATTGTTTTGCAGATTGAATACATATTTAATGGTTACTTGTCCATTTCTGGATATAGTAAATTTATTAATATAATGCTATTTATTAAATATAACATTTTAAAATAATTAAAATACAAGTATGAATCACTGGCTGGCAATTTTGTGTATTTTCCAAATTTCTAGTGCATATATTAAAGATAAGTGGAGAATAATTTCCACAGTAAATAATTTAAATCATTGCTCTCTTTTCCAAAGATAACACAATATACTAGGCATGTTGCCAATTTTTCCTCTAATCAAAATCCCATATGTAGAGATTTTTTGGTTGTTGTTTTTTACCTTCTCACCAACAGAAAAAGGGAGTTAACCCAAGCAGATTATCCCCTGGGAATTCTTGGAATTGGAACCCTGAGAGCCCTAGAAGGTGAATAGGTACTGGGTCTCAAAGTTATTTTAGACTCAGGAGTTGTTGACAGTATTGTAGGCCTTTTGAAACCAAAATAAGCAGCAGGAAAAGAAAAATGTCATTCTGCAGGCACGGGAAAAAGAAGAACTGAGTGAAAAATAAGCTCTGATGAATTTCATTTATACTTTTTTTCCCTCAGGGTTGTAATACACTATTACATCCTGGAAATAAGTCACCCTTATCTGAGATCACCTTGATTGAGCTTTTGTTTGTTTTGTTTGTTTGTTTGCAAACAAATTACTTCTGACTAAGGTAGAGTTTATTCTGCATCATTATGTTACAACAGTTGCACATATTTGAAAAGTCAAAGGGTCTTGTAGGCAAAGGAAATGGCTTGAGATAAAGCACTGAGGCATGAAATGTTTGTTCTGTTCAATGTTATTAGGGCATAAAGTGCAAAGCAGGAAGCCCCAGGAGTGAAAAGAAAGTAAGGCCTGGCTCATGAACTGGCCTATTTCCTATGCTATGTTTGAGTTTTTTTCCTCTGTACTTTCAGGCAGGAAGAGTGATGTGGATGAATTTGCAGTTTAGCCAAATTACTCTGTTAGCACCATAGAGAACAGTGTGTAAGATTGGCAAATGCAGATAAGGGGCAGGTTAAGTCAAAGTACGTGATCTTTAAACCATTATCTGTAAGCCATTGCTTAAACATAATATTTTAAGCAGACCTTTCCAAGAAGTGATGCTTAGGACACTAGATACCACAAAAGGGAGGCAGGTAGGATTTCCACAAGGCGGGAAACTAATGTAGAAGGAAACAAACAGAACTTAACTATTAATAACACCATTTTGCTTCAGACTGAATCTGGACAGTAATAAAAGTCCACTCATAAAACATACAGATTTTTAACTAACTAAAAGTATGCCGAATGTGTCTGCTGTTGACTGGTTTATGTAAATTGTCTGGTTATTTCTGCGAGTCACTGGGTGTGGTGACATAGCATTTATTGGAAAATATGTTTGCTCTGTAAAGCCAAAGATGATCTGAACTCTAGGAAAAAAAGAAAAAACAAGGAGGAAAAAACAAGAAGGAACAGTGAGAAACTGGCAGACTTTATTTGCAATTATATTGAAAACTATTCAGGGCAGCATTGTCAACTAGAAATATTTAATACTTAAATAATAAGTATTAGGAAATATCAAAAAACAAACATAATTTTATGTTTTCTAGTAACCACATTAAAAAAGGCAAAGAGAAACAGGTGAGATTGTTATAAGTAACATCTTGTTGAACACAATGTATCCAAAATACCATCAGTATAACAATGTAATCAATATAGCAATTTTAATGAAATAATTCTCTTAGAACACATCTCAATCAAGATACCAAATTTTAACTGGAAATGCTAATCAAATATCATGAAATTTACAATTATAAGTGTAGATTCACATACCCATCATTCCAAAGATGTTTAATTTTTTTTCCAAAAATTCAGTCTATTATATTTTAAAATTAAATTAATTAAAATTAAGCAATATTAAAAAGAGTTCCCCAGTCACATCAGCCACATTTCAAGTACTCAGTTGGCCCTTACGGTAGTGACTGTATTGAACAGCAAGGTTTCATGGCTAGAATGTCTGTAGATATTTCCTGAGTGAGAATGATCAAGGAATTGGGAATTCTGGGTAATTAAAATTATTTGATACCAGAGGATATGAAGAAAAAATATTTGATACCACAGGATATGAAGAAAAAAATAATTAAAATTATTTGATATCACAGGATATGAAGAAAAAAACTGTAGTTTTTTATTTGCTTACTGCCAGAAATATTTTACATTTTCTGAACTCTATTTTCTGCCTTGATTTATCCAAAGTTTCAGGAGTTTCAAGACCAAAATTCATTCATATATTCTCATTTAAGATAGTAGCTGAAGAAGCAAGATACATAGGAGATTGGAGAGAATAAAACTTGAAATCAGAAAAGGTTACATATACCTTTATGTGCTTGTTTACTCTGGTTTGCTTTAGTAAATCTTGGAACTTAATTTGTTTCTTTATCTTTTTATTTTTTCTCCAAGAAACAAATGATGGCGAAGCACTCTGCCAAATGGTGATATACAATATTTTGAGGATTCTATTTTAAAAGATTTTTCTCCGTAAGTAAAATAATATTTACTCTGAATCTATATAGTTCTCTGAATTTTAATGCATTGCTAGCTAACACGTTTCTTCCCTTCTCCTTGGAGGGTGTCATTTGCTACAGAATCATTGCAAAAATTAAACATGAGGCTTAAATTGGCAGATGGGAGTATACTATTCCTTCTACTTCTGTATACATTTGAAATTCTCTGCCGGGCGCAGTGGCTTAAGCCTGTAATCGCAGCACTTTGGGAGGCCGAGGCAGGTGGATCACCTGAGGTAGGGAGTTCAAGACCAGCCTGACCAACATGGAGAAACCCCATCTCTATTAAAAATACAAAATTAGCTGGGGTGGTGGCACATGCCTGTAATCCCAGCTACTCGGGAGGCTGAGGCAGGAGAATTGCTTGAACCCGGGTGGCGGAGGTTGTGGTGAGCCGAGATCACGCCATTGCCCTCCAGCCTGGGCAACAAGAGAGAAACTCTGTCTCAAAAAAAAAAATAAAAAAA
>NW_016811267.1:147807-153575 GCF_001698545.2 Rhinopithecus bieti
CTCTATTAAAAATACAAAATTAGCTGGGGTGGTGGCACATGCCTGTAATCCCAGCTACTCGGGAGGCTGAGGCAGGAGAATTGCTTGAACCCGGGTGGCGGAGGTTGTGGTGAGCCGAGATCACGCCATTGCCCTCCAGCCTGGGCAACAAGAGAGAAACTCTGTCTCAAAAAAAAAAAAAGAAATTCTCCCCAAATTATTTCCTTGGGTAAACACCACTATCAGAGCTGATGTTTGAACCCATTCTGCCTGATTTGTGCTTTTACACTAACTACTTTGTACTGGTAATTGCTATAAAAGTAAGGGCACAAATGCAAGGTTTATATAACCTCCTTCCCAGAATTCTTGATTCTCAGGGTTGGTTGCTCTTTTATTTATGTAGATACTTGCAGAGCATACACACACACACACACACACACACATACACACACACATACATATATACACACACACATATATACATATACATATACATATATATATATTATCTCTGTGTTCAATGACAGTGATTACCTCATTTAAAGGTAAAGTAATATTGACAAAAATCAATATTTAATAATAATAGCCAACATTTAGACTTCCTATCTTACATGCCAAGCACTATTTAAATGTTTATCTGGAATAACTTATGTAATCTTTATAAAATCCTATGAGGGAGGTTTCATTATATTCACTGTGCAGATGAAAAACAGAGATTAATACCTCCATCTAAAGCATTGTGGAGCCTTGACTTGCTGCTTGAGTTCTGTAATAGACAAAGTCATTCTCTAAATCAGTTGAAGATCTAACTGAGGAAAAACCTCCAACCTATCTGAAATGAACAACTCAAAGACAGATGCAATTAAATAGAATTATGTGGAAACAATAACAAATAAGGACTATAAGATTAAAAATATTATAAGGAAAAGCTTTGTATAAAGTTTAGTCTGCAGTTGAGCCTTGAAGATTTGATTGTAGGAGGGGGCAGACATGAGATTTCAAGAATAGGTAAAAGATTAATAAAAGTATAGAAATATATGCCTTTTGTAGAATAATGTGAGACAACACCTACTTATAGCAGAGGTACAATTTGGGAAAATTGTAATTTTAGAACAATAATGACACCCCAGGTTCCCACAGAACACGTCTTCCTACAGATACAGAGGCAGAGTTCATCATGGTTTCACTGGATTTTCTTTCTACCTAAGAAACTGGAGCTGAACTCCCAGCAAACAGTCAGCATTCACTTCTGGGAATTTACAAAGTTCTTGTGCTTATGAACAATTGGTGGTCTGAACTCGCAAGGTGCTTTCCATCTCCTTTCATGCTCAAGACAATTCCACCCCCTCCATTGAATATGAGAATATTTTACTTTGATCATTCTACCTCTCAAGTAACAAACAATGACAAATGTTATAACAAACCAATAGAAGCAAATTCTAGCTCCTTGTGAGCATAGAAAAACATGACATCTGTTGCTAGCACACCAGTTAGGGGCCAGCCTGAGCCACAGTTAGACTTGCTGTGTGTGAGGAAATAACCTCTGAGGGTCCTGCTGCTTACAGAGGAAATTACTCATTCAGACCTAACTAATGGCACTCTGGTTTATAAAAGGCAGAAAATCAAAGGTTGTAGAAAGTTGTGAGTATTCAGAGCAGGATGGTTCGGCGTGAGTTATGATAAGAAATTAAGTTTATAAATGTGTCAAAAACAAATTAGTAGGTAATTAATTCTGAGGATTAGTTAGTCATTGTTTAGGCACACTACAGAAATTATGAACATGATCAAAGCTGTGTTTTAGCAAATTTAATTTGATGGCAGTGTAAAAATATAATAATACATAATTTAGTGGGTGTGAAGAGACATTAGGTAATCAGGATAATTTATTCCAATAATGGTCAGAATACAGCCCACCTTGTTTGTGTATAGAGTTGACTATGATACTGTACAGGTCTGACAGTTCAGCATGGTGACACTCTTCCATGTAATTGTTCAAAGTCAAAAGTTCAAGCTTGATGAGTTCAATTTCTGCAACAGTAATTTTGTCATACTTTTGTGTAGAATAACTGTTGGATTAATTATTTCAACTTTTATCTTTCTCTTGTCTATGGAGATATATAGTCCAAGAACGTCTAGTTAAAATTAATGAAACAGGTATTTGTCAGTCAAGTTGTGGGCCAGAAGCTTATAATTTCAAATGATTACATAATATTTCAAAATCTACTAAAACATACAGCTATTATTTAACCAGGAGATTGACCTGATGTTTCTTAAATTTGGGGAGGACACATTTTGAATGACACAGTTTAATTTTCTCAGATCAGACTGGCTATCAAAGTGACACATGTTTGCAAAGCTATCTCAGATATAGGAAATGACCTGAGTGCTTTGGGCCAGTGATTTTCATACAACTTTATCAATGAACACTATCAATGAAATTCATCACATATTTTCAATGTAACTACAAATAAAAACAATAACAAATATTTACTGAGTGATTTCAATATGTAACATATTTCCTGTGACAAAGGGAGAATTATATAAAGATATTTATGACAAGCCCATAGCAAGATATTTTACTACCTTACTATAATCTTACTGAGAGAAGAAAATTCACACTTATAGGACAATGAAAACACTAAATTCAGTTTATAATTAAGAATTGGGTAAGTTCTAGGAAACATTTTTCAAATGGTAGATAGCTTTGATTATCAAGACAGACTTTGTGAAAGATGAGACTCAAAATTCTCAAAAGTTGAAGAATTGCCAGGCGCCATGACTAATCCCTATAATGTCAGCACTGCTCCCAGGCAGGGCAGATGACTTGAGCCTAGGAGTTCGAGAAGAGCCTGGCCAACATGGTGAGACCATCTCTCTACTAAAAAGACATAAAAATTAGCCAGGCATGGTGGCACAAATCTGTAATCCAGCTACATAGGAGGGTGAGACATAAGCTCTATCTCAAAAAAAAAAAAAAGTTGAATTTATAGGAAAAGGAAAGGAAGAGATGAAAAAAAAAAAAGAGAGAAAAGAAAAAAGATGGATAAGAAAGAATGTAAGAGGAACTAAGTTGTTTAAGCACTGACTGCACTATAACATCAAGTATCCAAAGTAGATAATTTCAGGGTTTGGTAGGTTAGATAAATTGTCAGAAGTTACACTGAAAGCAGAATTCAAGCCAAGGTTACTAAACCATTTTTAATAACTATACTCAGGTGCAAAGACAAATAGGACTTCAAGTGAATATGAGCAAAGTATATTTTAAGCCCTCATAGTATTATTACTCAAAATAATATAAATAAGCCAACACGTGAATGGTTGCAATATGAACTCAACATGTTTGTACCCATTTTATAACAAATACATAGACAAAGATATAGAGATGCTAGATCAAGAAATGAAACTGGTATGCTAAAAAGTAAAATCATTGCATATATCAACCATATAAATACGTACAAAGGAAAAGCATTAAAGGACACAACTACAACAATGGCAATTTAATTTTTTTAGTATACGAAAGGCAATCTGCAGGGCAATAAATTTGTACTGGTTATGTTAGAGTTTTCCAGCAAAACAGAACCAATAGGATAGATATATTGGGAGATATAGACAAAAAATTGATAATGGGGATTGATTCACATTATTATAGAGGTTGAGAAGTTTCACAATATGTCATCTACAAGCTGGAGAGTCAGGGGAGGTGGTGATGTAATTCACAGAGTCTGAAGACCAGAAAACTAGTGAAGTTAATGGTATAATTCTCAGTCTGAGGCCTAATGCCTGAAAACCAGGTTGGGGGGGAGTGCTGGGGGGCTTATATCCAGCTCAAAAGGAAAGTCCAAATTCACCCTTCCTCTGCCTTTTTTTTTTTTTTTTTTTCTCTGAGTCCTCAATGGTTTGGATGTCTGCCCACGTTGGTGAGAGGAGATATTTTTAATCATTCCATTGATTCTTATACTAATCTTCCAGAAAGACCCTTATAGATACACCCAGAAATAATGTTTTACCAGCTATCTGTTTATCTCCTAACACAATCAAGTTAACACATAAAATTAACCATGATGCTGAGAGAATATTCCCCTTGACCCCTTCGCGGGAATCGTGAAAGGGTGGCTCATTTACTCAGCCTGCAGCTCTGAACCCCTCACGGGATGAGGAGCACTTAGGTGAGTGGGTGCAGGAAGCAGGGCAAACAACTGCTGGAACTGGCCTGTTACTCCTCCCTGGAGGGAGCAGGCTCTGTGCAGGCCCTGCAGCAGGGTCCAAGCGTGTTGCAATATTCTTTTAGCTCTGCTGTTCCAGAGCTAAAAGGTTATCTAGGACCCCCAGATCCCAAGAGGGCACAAGTTACAATCAGCGCTTATTTGGCATTTGCTGTCCGCAGATGGCTAAGTGTTAAACCAACTCACTAGAGGTCTAGGTGACAGCCTCTTACACCCTGCCCTCTTGGTACCCGAGTTCTTGTCTGGCATCCCGGAAGAATCAGGTTACAGGAATAAATCGAAGGGTAGTGTATGTGGAGGATTTTACTGAGTGGTGGAAGAAGCTCTAAGCAGGAAAAGGGATGGAGTGGGAAAATAATCTTCCCCTGGAGTTCGGCCATCCCCTGCCAAATTCTTCTTTGAAGTCTCACCATCAAGCCGTCCCACTGAAGTCAAGCTGCTTCTCTCTGACGTTCAGCTGCTTCTTTTCTTCTCTCCTCTGCCCCTCCGCTCTGCTCTTCTGCCAGTGGAGCTTGGGATTTTTTGGGTTCAGGGTGGGGGGCTGGGTGAGCCAGGGTGGTTTTGAAAATGGCAACATTTGGGTGTAAAAACAGAGATGTGAAGTTCTCATTTTGAGCCCCAGGTCCAACATTGAGGGTGGAACCCTCGCCAGGCACCCACTGTCTTCTACCCAGTATTTCACTATCTCCTGTCCATATCAATATTAGTTCAATAATTTTATAAAGAAAAGTTATTTATGATTGAGACATTATAAAATCATAAGTTAACTTATAACAACAAACAGACAAGAGAAAACAAACAAATATTTGCAGTAAGGTGGTTCAAATCTATTGTCATCTAAAAATTCTGAACTTGATTTTACATCCTTAAAGAGCCTTTCCGGTGATTTTATGAAATGAGTAAGGCCAGTTCTTTTGACTAGCTCTACGAAACACACAAATCTTTATACTTGGAGGTGACTTTTTGAATATTGAGAATACTCAGAGCAAGAAAATAGAGTATGGAAAAAAAATGAGTATTTTATTTTTCAAATAGGTAACAAATTTTGAGATGTAAAGGACAAAGATTAAAACTAGTATTACCAGTCTTGTACATAGATCACAAGATTAATAAATATTTGGGGTAACAAAGTTAATTAAAGGCTACTTATACTCACAGCTCATTAAAGTCTCATCAACTTCATTCAAGCACACTACACACACATACCTTGTTGTTAGTGTGCTTTTGAGGGACTGTGATACAAATCTTGGCCCAGACACTAGAGATGAAACTCAAGTGAAAATGAGAGGTGAGCAAGAAGAGCTAAATAAATACAGAGACTATAAGCCTCTGGGAATTCGCAGAAATCTAGGGAATGGCTTTGGGTTTCCCAGTAGATATGGAAGGGAAACTAAAGGAAATTATATGTATGTCTTAGAACTAGTCTTTAAGCTGCCACCCCATTTACATCTGAATAGAGGGAAACAATGTATGTGTGTATATATATATAAAAAAAATATATATATATATATATATATATATATACACACACAGACACACAGACACTTATATACACACACACATATA
>NW_016811267.1:153762-161614 GCF_001698545.2 Rhinopithecus bieti
TTCTCTCCCGTTAGATTATTCAGGCAACTACAATTACAGTTATCTTTTGCACTTTTTATTAGAAAACTAGCATTTGTTAAAGGATTTTCCATATGTGCTGTTCCATTTAACTTACTTTCTCACCTGTAAGTTAGATTTGACTATCTTCATTTTTCTGAACTTCTGAAATGAAGTTTAGAATGGCTAAATATCATGACTAACATAAATGATAAATTTGGTAATTAGATCCATGAGAACTAAATTCTGACCTTTTTTCTCTCTTGCCCAAATTCCTATCTAAGGGACCTGGGAAGTCACACCCTACAAATCATAATATCTTATCAGGTAGGTTTTATTTAACCCTATATAATTTGGCTTACTTTCCAACCTGACTCTGGCATAATATCACATGACAGATAAACAAGGAAGTCAAAACACTTTACCCTAAAATATGTTTCTCTGCCATATTTTGAAATGGACCTGCAAAGAAATCTTTTGTTGAGGAAAATTTGCATCCGTAAAGAATCTCTATTAACATAACTAGTTATTTTACCTTCCAGACCTTCCCAATCCTACAGAGATGAACTGAGAGTCTAGCAACTTTTAAAGATTTGCATAGGAAACATTTGCCATTCTATGGTCACTAAGAGCAACCAACTATGAGACTTTATCTGTATAATAAAAATTTTGGTCTCCACAAACCCTTAGCTTAATCCTACACTCCTTTCTATTGGTTCCAGGTTTTTACATAACTCTTTCAACCAATTGCCAATCAGAAAATCTTTGAATCCACCTATGACCCGTGAGTACCTCATCCTACTTCTAGTTGTCCCACCTTTCTGGACCATACCAATGTATACCTCACATGTATTGATTGATGCCTTACATCTCCCAAAAACATATAAAATCAAGCAATAACCAAATCATCTTGGGCATAAGTTCTCAAGACCCTTTGAGATTGTGCCTTAGGCTGTGGTCACTCATATTTGTTTCAGAATAAATCTCTTTAAATATTGTACAGAGTTTAACTCTTTTTGTGAACACCCAGATCCTCTGATACTAAAACTGAAGTTTTTTTACACACATATTACTGTCTCTACTTGGGTATCTACTTGAACTCTCTTTGCTTTATTTAACATAGAACGAGATCTGATACATCTTAGAAAATATGACACAGAAACCCCTTTTCCCCCTACCATAAGGCATGTGTCCCTTTTGTGATGCAGTCCAGCTGTTACCTAACTGTCTTGGTATCCCCGAATAATTCCTTAACCACGTCTACCTTTCTTTAAAATTGCCAGTCTCTTGACTTTCCTCATCAGGACAACCTGCTCCTCAAAGTAAACCACCTCCTATCCAACTGATGGTCTGTTCATTAAATAGAGTATTAGCTCCCAATAAATTCTTTATTAATGAGATGGATCATAAATTAAGCAGAAGGTGCCGAAATCCCTCCATGATCTTTCTTTCCCATATAATATGTATTTATTTAACATTGGCCTTCAGATATCTTAAAAAAAATCCAAGGTGTTAAGAACACATACAATGAGGCATATCTTAGTCTTCAAGTCCTAGAAACCATATAATAGATCATCCAGCAAATAATATCTTCTATTGTCTGAGGTTTGTAAACCAGAGCAACTCTATCTTGAATAGCAGCTAGGTAAAATGATGGTGAGACTACTGGGCTGCACTCCCAGACATTTAAGGCATTCTAAGTCACTGCATGAGATAGGAAGTTGGCACAAGATACAGGTCATAAAGACCTTGTTAATAAAGCAGGTTGCAGTAAAGAAGCCTGCCCAAACCCACCAAAACCAACATGGTGATGAGAGTGACCTCTGGTCATTCTCACTGCTACACTCCCACCAGCACCATGACAGTTTACAAATGCTATGGCAACATCAGGAAGTTAACCTATATGGTCTAAAAAGGTGAAGCATGAATAATCCACCCCTTGTTTGGCATATCATCAAGAAATAACCATAAAAATTGGCAACCAGCAGCCCTCAGGGCTGCTCTGTCTATGGAGTAGTCATTCCTTTATTCCTTTACTTTCCTAATAAACTTGTTTTTGCTTTGCACTGTGAACTCAACCTGAATTCTTTCTTGTGTGAGATCCAAGAACTCTCTCTTGGGGTCTGGATTGGGGCCCCTTTCCTGTAGCATCTATCTGGCCACCACAGAAGAACTCCCTATCCAATGGGAAACTCGCTATCCAATGGCTAACTTTGGGTAAGTGGTGGGGTCCAGTAACATCTTTCTGTGAACCACAGAAGAGATGATACTGCCTGTAACATCTATCTGGCCACCACGGAAGAGAATAGAGAGTGGAAACTCCCTACCCAATGGCTAACTTTGGGTAATTGGTGGGGTCCAGTAACATCTTTCTGTGAACCACAGAAGAGATGATACTGAGGAGACCCCTCTCCAAAACCAAAGGAAATAGACTGCAGCACTGATCGGTCAACTTTAGATAAGTGAGGGTTACTGAGTTAGGAATGGGATTGGGTTATAGGCCCAACTTACAGGAGTTAGAGTCTCTCCTAAGACAGAGTGGGTTAGAGGCCCCTCTTAATAAAATGGAAGGACACCTGACCAGCCTTGGGTTAGAGGCCTAACTTAGGAGGGTCAAAGAGCATATAAAATTTAGGGGGTTAAAAAAATCAAACAGGAAACTTTATCAAATATGAAATAGTGTTTGACTTTCTTTGTGCTATATTTGTATAAATGTGTTATTGGTATATGTTCCAAAATAATGGGAAATGCCTATAATTCTGATATGACTTAGTGTATATTATTAATAGTTATAATTGTTACGTAAAATTGTTATATGCCACAGAAGTAACCAAATTTTCTTTTCAATTGTGACTTTAACAGTGGCTGTCCTAAGACTTTTCATTGTCCACAGACACTTGTCTTGTTTTGGTCCTCTTTAGAAGGCTGGTTTTTAGTCAGCTGTAGAACTCTTAACAGATGTACCTAAATGCAGATTTTCTGATAATTTTGGAGATTGTAACATCAGAATAGAGGGAAAACTTTCAAGACTCTCATAGAGAGTTGAAATGTTGATGAATATCAAGCAAGTTAATTGCACAGAGTAAACTAATAGAAGTCTAACTGCTTAAAACGTTGCTAATCCTATGTTTTGTTTTTTAGAGTTAAGGAAACTTTTCTTTTGAGCTCTTTACAGCTTGTAGCAATTAAGTAAGTTATACTCATGTGAAAAAAATTTGGAGCTTTTATTTTTCTCTACCTGATTTCTCCAGAATTTGGAAAGTATTTGTGAGCATTCTTAACTAATGGCAATACAGTTATGTGCATAAGTGCAATAAGAATCTCTTTTGCAACAGGACACAATTGGAGAAACTGGTTATTTTACCAAGGCTTTAACTGTAATGGCATGCTTATCTTTAAGGAATCAAATTTGACTTGTAAAGCCAATAAAGCCCTTTGGGAACTGGCCTCATACCTTGCCTGTACAGTCCCTGTACGGGGTTTCTGACCTATGGTAAGTAAAGAATGTCACTTTCTAACAGGTCCTGGAGCCCTAAGTTACCTTGGAACCCCAAAAGGAGAGGAATTAACTCAACTAATAGGCATTTAAGGGTACAAACCCATGGCTGATCTTGGCTGTAAAAAAGTCCTTATCTGAGATTCCTTCTATGGATCAGAGTTTCATCAAAGCTAACTTAAAAAGAACTTATGTGAAATAATTATTCTTGCTGCACTTTATAAAAATAATCAAAAAATGGGAAACTGGAGAGAGAAATATTATGTTTCAAGAACTATGGTACACTTTTTATTAAATTCTAGTCTCAAGAGTTGTTTTAGCTTGTTTCTGCAATTTAGGCTAACCCTGATTATTCCTATGAACCAGTGATCTCTGGCTGCCACTTAGAAGAAACAAGAGGGATGGGTGATATAAAAATCTGCATCAGTATTCTAATTCTGGGCACACTGGGATTGGCTAGCAACCCCATATCAACTTGGTTCCAACAGTTGCCCAGTTCATGGAAAGTCTTCTTACTTAGTTTACTTGGGACAATTTTACTTATTTTGCTTTACTGTTGTGAAATATATTGCTGTTGTATTCTTTATGGAGCAATGCAGGACAAGCTTATTAAATGTTTTCTTAAACTGAACACTTACTAATCTTCCAGATGTCACCTCTTGTCAGAAGTCACGGGTCATGAATGGATCTCTCCATACTAATGCTTTCAAACTGAGCTCTTCTCTACCCTGAACACAAGAGACCCTCATAGTTAGGCAAGAATATCATTACCCCTATTCAGCCTGAAGAACTTACAGAAGATGAATCTTCATCTCTCTGCAACCCTTAGATTGCAGAGGGGGGATGTGTCAGAGGTGTGTAAACAAGATTAACTCCATCTCGAATAGGAGCTAGGTAAAAGGAGGCTGAGAACTACTGGGTTGCGTTTCCAGATGATTAAGGCATTCTAAGTCACGGGATGAGATAGGAGGTTGGCACAAGATACAGGTCATACAGACCTTGCTGATAAAACAGTTTGCAGTAAAGAAGCCAGCCCAAACCCACAAAAACAAAGATGGCAATGAAAATGATCTCTGGTCATCCTCACTACTACACTTCCACCAGTTCCATGACAGTTAACAAATGTCATGGCAACATCAGAAAGTTACTTTAAGGGTCTAAAAACGGGAGGCATGGATAATTCATCCCTCGTTTAGCATATGATCAAGAAATAACCATAAAAATGAGCAACCAGCAGCTCTTGAGTCTCTCTATCTATGGAACAACCATTCTTTTATTGCTTTACTTTCCTAATAAACTTGCTTTTGCTTTGCACTGTGGACTTGCCTTGAATTATTTCCTGTGTGAGATCCAAAAATCCTCTCTTGTGGTCTGGATCAGGACCCTTTTCCTGTAACAACATCACTTTGAGATCCTCTGGGCAGCTAACAGTTACATCTCTCTGAAGTTTTTAGAGCAAGTGAATCCAAAACAAACAGTAAACCATGCTCTCAGACTGCAATGACATGTTCATTAAATATGACAAACTTTTTTGATGATCTCTTTTCATTAAAACAATGTTAGGTACATTTAAAATCATTTTGAAAAAAATTACATATTTTATGGATATCACAGGTAAGGAAGTATATATGAGGCAGCTTTTTATAAAACTCTGATGATATGACCTGTCTGGAAATTAGCACTTTATGTACCTGATGTTCTAATACTTGAAATACAGTTTAAAAAAGAGCCCAGTGAAATGATTAATTGTGAGCAATAAGCATGTCTCATCTGTTTAATATAGTAATTATCCTAACTCAGTTTTCCTCAATACAAATCCAAATAGTAAAAGAATTATAGATCATTTCATAAATGTGACCTTTAGTAAACACGTTCCTTGAAATTTGATTTCCACAAGTTAATTTGAAAGGACTTACTTTGGATCATGTTGTAAAAGAGAGAAAAAAGGCTTGCCAGGCTACAGAAAAAGACTAGAGGGCAATGAATAAACCAATCAGGGTGATAAAATGTCAAAGAATATGAGACAGAATCAGTGCTGCCAGGGTTTCTATGAATTCGGGTGCTATTTAACATCTTCATTAAAGCCTTAGAAAAGAGAATTGATTGACATTGGAAATTGTATTTGGTTGTTCTGCACAAAACTAACTAAATAACACAAAATTTGTGTTGACTTAAAATAAGCCCATTTATTTTTAGAAGAATAAGTATATTGATACACCTCTTTTATAAGGTGTAATTCAGAACTAAGTAGCTGGATTTAAGAGCAACTTATGAAAATTTACATTTGATATACACATTTTTATTTGTTTGAATTCCCCAAACATATTAAAATGATTCTAAGTTAGGGCTCCCCCACATTCCAAATATATTTTATTTGATGATAGAAAAGAGGACAATGTCATGACTTCTATTTGTTTCATGCAAATTTCAATATGCATTTTCCTCCTCACACATTTGTAGTATTTATACCTATCCTGATCTAAATTCAAGGATGGTAAAATGGTGAATTTACATGAAGTAATTGCAAGCACACACACGTTTACTTAAAAATGCAAACTCTACAAAAACAAAAGATGAATTCAGCTAAATTGTTCCATTTGATATGTGTGTGTTTAGTATCTACTAAATACCTGGCCCAGTATTAAGCACTGAGAATAAAAAAAAAATAATTCTTAGATAAAAATAACTTCAGACCAGTAGGAAAAAAAATTCTGAAAGACTTAATTAGAGGGACTAAAACTATTGTCTTGCAGTGTTGCTCACTCACTTTCTTTCCAGTGAATCTCTTCTTTGGTCCCATAGAATCTTTCTGGAAACAGGAACAGGCTACCTTGACTGCTCTTTGTGTGGTTTGAAAAGGTTTTCTCTGTGGTGCTGTATAAGATCTATTTACCCTTCTCAGAAACTTACATTCAAGTCAAGGAGAGAACCACCTTTCGAATGTGAATGAACCGAATCTACTTGGAATTTTACCAAATTCCCCAGTTTTTATCTCAATTAATATCCAGAGAAAATTATATGTAAACTTTAATAAGTTACAAAAAGCTACATAGTTGTACACATTGTTAAGGACATTAGAACATAAAAACTACACCTGAGGTAGTTCTTTAAGGGAAGAGAGGTTAAATGGAAGTGGCTTGTTCTTTATTCTGGAGGATACGTCCTCTCCTGCTTCACACACATGCATGCACACACACAAACACAATCGTGAGTGGCCATCAGATTTTGAGAGATGCTTTCCACATCTACATAATTCTGTTTGCACATATGATCACTGAACATATTAGACACAAGCAAATCACATACAGAGTTGTTAAAATGTTAAAAAATGTTTTGAAACATTATTTTATAAAATTAAAATAGCTATTTATTCTTGATTGTATAAATGATACAAGTTAATCACTGCAAAAGCTCAAGGCAACAGAAAATTAAGGAAGAAAGTCAAAGTTCACTGGAAATTCTGGCATTCAAGGATGAGTATGGACATCATTTCTTTAAAAACCACTCCTTAATGCCTATGTATGAGCATAGATATATAGCTAAATATATATCTTTATACCAATAGGATTATATTGTGCATGATGTTTCTATTTTTAGAACCATTTTATTTATTAGTGTGAATTTCATAGTGCCTCTATCCCTGTTTCCTCTCTTCCATCTTGCGACCTCCCACATCCCATCCATACATTCTGCATATCCAAAGTTAAAGCATCTTTTTTCAGAGTAGTCTTGTTATAATTTATTTTAATATTATCAGATAACAAATGCACAATTATTATTCTGGCTTAACATGATTCTAGAAATTCCTTTAGTTTAAGTAATCAAGCTCTAATTCATTATTTTTTATGACTATATAATAATCTATGGTTGGCTATAAAATAATTTACTAAGTGGTTTGTTCCCCTGTTAATAATTCAGATTTCTTACTGTTTGCTCCCACCCTACAAGATGATGCTGCAATCTATATTCTAACATTCTTATTTCTATTCCTCAAAGTGGAAATGTTTAAAAGTAGTCTAGAGAGTTTATAAAATATGTATAGCAACATATATTTTACTAGCAGTGAATAAAAATGCCTGTTTTAATTCCTGAATTTCCAGAAACAATGGAGGTATCTCCTTTCCTCCCTCCCTCCCTCCCTCCCTTCTCTCCCTCCCTTCTTTCCTCCCTCTCCTTCCTTCCTTCCTCTCTCCCTCCCTCCCTTTCTTCCTTCCTTTCCTTCCCCTCATTCTCCCTCCCTTCCTTCCTTCTTTCTTCCTTTCTTTCCTCCTTTCTCTTTCGTACTCAATCGGATGATGAAAAATGGTATCTCATTTTAAATTCTATTTTCTTTCTTTTTTTTTTTTTTTTTTTTTTTTT
>NW_016811267.1:162006-167565 GCF_001698545.2 Rhinopithecus bieti
GCCTCCCAAAGTGCTGGGATTACAGGCTTGAGCCACCGCGCCGGGCCTTAAATTCTATTTTCATTTCCTTGCCTTCTAGAGAAGTTGAAGAGCTTTTACTAGCTATTTTCTCTCCATTTCTGTAATTGCCTATTTATATGTTTTTCCTCCAATTTTCTATTGTGTGCTTTTCTGTCCTTTTTTCTAATTAGTTTTTCAGATTTGCTAGAATTATAGTTATTTACTCGTTATTTTCCACATCCCTTGCAATTATTTTTACAATCTATTATCTGCATTTTTATTTTCAGATGGTAGAATTTTTTTTGCATCAAAAGATTATATGTTTAATAGTCCCATATGATTATCTCCTTGAAGCAACATTGTTCTATTAGAGAAATAACACCAACAAATGACTGCTCTGTACCAATATAGAAATGAGCTAGCATAATTCTGACATTGAGAAAGCATTATCAGAGTTGCATTCGTGTAAAATAGCACAAAGTGACTACAAAGTCTAAACAGAATATCACAAAAACTTATAGAGAAAAGTAGAAGAGAGAAGAATGAAAATTTTTCTGATGTACCTTGAGATTGTCTTATGAATAGCTTGAGAGATACCTTTAAGCTAATTCCTGTGGGCTCTAAGTGTCAGAACAGAAAACACATTAACTTGTGTTATAAAATAAAAAATAAAAAGTCAGACTTCTTTCTAATTGTATCTATTGTGTTCCTAAAGAGACACTTTATTTATCATTTTATCCTAAGAGTTTTAAAGATTTTTTTTTTTTTGAGACAGAGTTTCACTCTTGTTGCCCAGGCTGAAGTACAATGGCACGATCTCAGCTCACTGCCACCTCTGCCTGCCAGGTTCAAGCGATTCTCCTGCCTCAGCCTCCCAAGTAGCTGGGATTACAGGCATGCACCACCATGCCCAGTTAATTTTGTATTTTTAGTAGAGATGGAGTTTCTCCATGTTGGTCAGGCTAGTCTTGAGCTTCCCACCTCGGGTGATCTGCCCACCTCGGCCTCCCAAAGTGCTGGGATTACAGGTGTGAGCCACCATGCCCCGCCAAATGTTTTCTAAGTTACTGATTGTTTGATACAATATATCACTCATCCTTTTTTATCATTTATTCATTCTAAAACTGTGGCTTATGAGGGCATGAATTTTTTAATTAAAGGTAATTGTTAACAATTTCATTTCTTGCTGAGTCACATAAGGAGAAAAGAAAGCTAGTTTAACAATTGTAACTATTCGTTAAAATAAGCAAATATTGTTTGTGAAATGATTATTCTAAATTAAAAATATATTGTTCAATAAAATAATAATGAGAGGGGAGGAAAGCTGGTGTCTTGAATGTTGCCATTCTGTGATAAGCAAACATGTGAGATTTTAATGTAGTTATAGTCACAAATTACCCTTCTAAACGTGGGCAAGGGATTTATGCATTTAAGGAATTATGAATTATTGAAAAGTGCTTAGGGCTAAATTGGCTAAGAGTGCATGGCTAAGTGAGCAATCAGGGGCTCTGTCACACAAAATAGCTCACGGCCAAAAGTGAATAATTTTCAAAAATTAAATTGAAGAGTCAGTTGAATTGCAGACCATTGTACATCTTCTGCCAATGCATTCTTTTCGTGACGAAGAACCTCGTGTTGGGAAATGAATGGGTTGCTTTAGGACAACCTTAGAAACTCTTTTAACATTAGTATTATGAGCCACAAAGTGAACACGGTCTTTCTAATTATGTTTTTTTTTTCCTGTGATTAAAATTGATCATAAAATAATTCATCTTCTAATTTTAAAAGCTATTACAAAAAGTTTTAGTATTTTTGAACATGAAAGCTTATGACTATGAATCATATTTCCAGTTTAATGTAGTTTAGGCCATTTGGAATATTCAGCCCTACGAATAATTATGGGGGTAAAATAAATAGCCAGTTAAATAAACAATGCATTGATCTAATGTTTTTTTTTTTTTGAAAATAATGTTTTCCCTCTATTTTTACAGAACTGACATGCTACAAAAAAATCTACATTATTAATTCAGTTTTCTGTGTATTTACTTTTTTTCACTTTGTCTCATCATCGATAAGAGGCAAATTAACACTACATTTCTATTTTTATTGACGTCCCATATTGTTATATGTTGATGCTATAGTATTGGTGCGTGGAAAATTATAACAATTATATCTTTTTGCAAATTTTATCTTTTTTATTATTATTATACTTTAAGTTCTAGGGTACATGTGCACAACGTGCAGGTTTGTTACATATGTATACATGTGCCATTTTGGTATGCTGCACCCATTAACTTGTCATTTACATTAGGTATATCTCCTAATGCTGTCCTTCCCCCCTAACCCATACCCACAATAGGACCCGGTGTGTGATGCTCCCCTTCCTGTGTCCAAGTGATCTCAGTGTTCAATTCCCACCTATGAGTGAGAACATGCGGTGTTTGGTTTTCTGTCCTTGTGAAAGTTTGCTCAGAATGATGGTTTCCAGATGCATCCATGTCCCTACAAAGGACACGAACTCATCCTTTTTAATGGCTGCATAGTACTCCATGGTGTTAATGCACCACATTTTCTTAATCCAGTCTGTCACTGATGGACATTTGGGGTTGATTCCAAGCTTGTGTTACTGGCTGAATAGTTGCCACAAAAAACATACATGCTGGCTGGTGGGTTTTTTATAGCAGCATGATTTATCATCCTTTGGGTATATACCCAGTAATGGGAATGGCTGGGTCAAATGGTATTTCTAGTTTTAGATCCTTGAGGAATCGTCACACTGTTTTCCACAATGGTTGAACTAGTTTACAGTCCCACCAACAGTGTAAAAGTATTCGTATTATCCACATCCTCTCCAGCACCTATTGTTTCCTGATTTTTTAATGATTGCCATTCTAACTGGTGTGAGATGGTATCTCATTGTGGTTTTGATAAAAACCCTATTTAATGTGTTTAAATGTAATATACATTCTTGTTGGAATAGATTGCTAGGAAATATTGAGGTGGGATCATAACCAAAAGACATATTTAGAAAGATATAACAAAAGCTAAAATGAAGCAATCATCACAATTTTTGTACCAAAACAGTCTGGGGACCAGCCCATGCCTTATCAGTATAGTCTGTGAGAGTGTATAGTGTGTGTGTATGTGTGTGTGTGTGTGTGTGTGCGTGCCTGTGTACAAAATGAGATAAAAATGGGGGTTTTACTTATCACTAGGCCAATTTATTACCATATTATCAAAGTAATACTGGTCTGGGGTTAGTGGGGGCAGGCAATGAACTATTTGAAGAAAATTGAAAGCCAGGAGAGCACATCAAACAGTGAGTCAAACTGAAGAAACTGAAGAGGAGATTTATAAAATAAACATATTACAGTAAGAGCAGTGGACCTGAACGTTGTGAACATGTAACAATTCTTCTAATATTACCCTTCAACTGGAATCACTTTTGTGCAAGAGAATCACAATTTCTTAAAGTGACTTAATGACTCTGGGAAAATTTGGCCTATGGAATTACACAAACCTTTTCAAGAGTAGATACTTATAGAGCTTATGACAGTTTTGCTTCTCTGCTGCAAATGTATATCTATGAGGCTGAAATATCCATTATTAAATTCTTACATTAAAATGGTAAACTCTAACATTTTTATTAAATTTTATATAATGAATTCTTATGTGTACCTCCTGAAGCTATAAACATATAACTTTGTGTCATTAAAAGTCTTAAATTCTTAATTTATATAACACAAACCTAACTTCTAATAAAAATTGCCATTTACTAAGAACCTTTTATGTTTTAGAGGTTTTATGTGCTTTTCTTCATTCTCATAGGAAAACACATTAAAAGGTGAGGTAATTACAGTTCTGTTAGATAGACTCTCTTGCCTGAGTTGTATAAGCCAAAAAGGGCTCTTACAAGATTCATTTTCAGATTTGTCTGTCTCCAAAGCCTAGACTCTTGACTTTGTTGGCTTATGTTGTCCTGATACATCATGTGGTTGGCAGAGGTCCAGATTAAAAATTGAGATTCAGAAAGTTTGCTGTAAATCCTTAGAGAAAAATCAAGAGCAAGCTAGTAGAGATACAAGAAATCATGATAAAACTTCTGAAATTGATTATCTTGCTACTGAGTCATTTTGTTTCCCCACGAAATCAATTTCAGGAGTTTGGGCAGAGCTAGAGAGTAGCCTAGGGTAGAAAAGCTTGCATGACTGTTCTTTTCCTTTACTCTTCTCTTTGAGCGGTCTTTAAAACTAATAGGCTAACCCTGTGTTCAGATACATAATTCTAAGCACAATATTCAAGGTACAAATACATGCTTTAAGGAAAATTGGGGTAACCAATTAGTCCCAGTTTTCTTAGGACATTCTCTCTTTGCCTGAATTTTGTTTCTGTTTTAGCACTGAGGTCCCACGTTCGCAGAACACCCTCAGAAATTGGGATGATGGACCACCCTATCTGTGGTAGAATCTCAGGCAGGAGAATGTGGGGACATATCAGCATCTAAATGGAAGACATCCTAAAGAGAGACTTCTTGGCACATTGAAGTTCGCATGGTTCAAATTTGTTGCAATTTATAAAATAACACGCAATTGTGGCAGGCCAGATCGCCACAAGCAGCCAAGTCTCCATAAAACCTTTGTTGTAATGATGAATGTACAAGTCAAACATTAAAGAACTGGAGAAACTGATTCCTGAGTACCAGGGCTGGAACACAAAAACAAACCATTAAAACCGCACCTAGACTTTCTCACCCTCATTCATCAAGGAATAAATCCTAAGAAACTTTCCTACCCTAGACACATAGTTTAGATTAGATAAGATTAGATTCACACAGGCATAAAGCTTGAATTGTATATACAAGCTAAGGAAAAAACTTGCAGCTTTGAGTTGGTCTGTTGAGTTACTCCTTCTCCCTGTAACCAGCTGTAGCAATAAACTCCCTTATCTCTCGATCTGTCTGCATCTCACTGTTGGACCACAAGAACACGCAGTCAGACTTCATTTGTCTGGGAACACAATGACTAAGACTTAGCTTATTCTGCAATGGAGGAAATACATTGAAACATTAGATAAAAAACATTTTAATTCTGTTTTTAAAATATTTTTAATTTTTTAAAATTAATTTTATACTTTAAGTTCTAGGGTGCATGTGCACAACGTGCAGGTTTGTTACATATGTATACATGTGCCATCTTGGTGTGCTGCACCCATTAACTCGTCATTTACATTAGGTATATCTCCTAATGCTATCCCTCACCCCAACCCCCTCCCCACAATAGGACCAGGTGTGTGATGCTCCCCTTCCTGTGTCCAAGTGATCTCAGTGTTCAATTCCCACCTATGAGTGAGAACATGTGGTATTTGGTTTTCTGTCCTTGTGATAGTTTGCTCAGAATGATGGTTTCCAGCTGCATCCATGTCCCTACAAAGGACACAAACTCATCCTTTTTTATAGCTGCATAGTATTCCATGGTGTGTATGTGCCACATTTTCTTAATCCAGTCTGTCACTGATGGACATTTGGGTTGATTCCAACTCTTTGTTATTGTGAATAGTGCC
>NW_016811267.1:170734-192939 GCF_001698545.2 Rhinopithecus bieti
GTTCTCTGTATTTCCTGAATTTGAATGTTGGCCTGCCCTACTAGGTTGGGGAAGTTCTCCTGGATGATATCCTGAAGAGTGTTTTCCAACTTGGTTCCATTTTCCCCGTCACTTTCAAGCACACAAATCAGACGTAGATTTGGTCTTTTCACATAACCCCATACTTCTTGGAGGCTTTGTTCATTTATTTTTACTCTTTTTTCTCCATGCTTCTCTTCTCGCTTCATTTCATTCATTTGATCTTCAGTCACTGATACTCTTTCTTCCAGTTGATCGAGTTGGTTCCTGAAGCTTGTGCATTTGTCACATAGTTGTCATGTTATGGTTTTCATCTCTATCAGTTCTTTTAAGGTCTTCTCTGCACTGATTATTCTAGTTATCCATTCATCCATTCATTTTTCAAGGTTTGTAGTTTCTTTGCACTGGTTTTGTAATTCCTCCTTCAGCTCTGAGAAGTTTGATCGACTGAAGCCTTCTTCTCTCAACTCGTCAAAGTCATTCTCCATCCAGCTTTGTTCCATTGCTGGCAATGAGCTGCGTTCCTTTGAAGGGGGAGATGCACTCTGATTTTTTGAATTTCCAGCTTTTCTGCACTGCTTTTTTCCCATCTTTGTGGTCTTATCTGCCTTTGGTCTTTGATGATGGTGATGTACTCATGGGGTTTTGGTGTGGGTGTCCTTTCTGTTTCCTAGTTTTCCTTCTAACAGCCAGGACCCTCAGCTGTAGGTCTGTTGGAGTTTGCTTGAGGTCCACTCCAGACACTGTTTGCAGGGATATCAGCTGTGGAGACTGCAGAAGATAGAATATTGCTGCATAGCTAGTGTTGCTGTCTGATTCTTGCTCTGGAAGCTTCTTCCCAGGGGTGTACCCAGCTGTGTGATGTGTGAGGTGTCGGTCTGCACCTAGTGGGGGTTTTCTCAACCTCCATAGTGGGAGATCCACTGCTCTCTTCAAAGCTATCATACAGGGGCATTTACCTCTGCCGAGGTTTCTGCTGCTTTTTGTTTTGCTATGCCCCATCCCCAGAGGAGGAGTCTACAGAGGCAGGCTGGCCTCCTTGAGGTGCTGTGGGTTCCATGCAATTCGAGCTTTGTGATGACTTTGTTTACCCACTTACGCCTCAGCAATGGTGGGCACCCCTTCCCCAGCCTCACTGCCACCTTGCGGTTAGATCTCAGACGGCTGTGCTAGCAATGAGGGAGGCCTCGTGGGTGTGGGACCCTCCATGCCAGGTGTGGGATATAGTCTCCTGGTGTGCTGTTTGCTAAGACCCTTAGTAAAGTGCAGTATTAGGGTGGGAGTTACCCGACTTTCCAGGTGTTGTGTGTCTCAGTTTCCCTTGGCTAGGAAAAGGGATTCCCTTCCCCCCTTGCGCCTCCCAGGTGAGGTGATGGCTCACCCTGCTTCAGCTCTTGCTGGTCAGGATGCATCAGCTGACCAGCACCGATTGTCCGGCACTCCCCAGTGAGATGAACCCGATACCTCAGTTGAAAATGCAGAATCACCCATCTTCTGTGTCACTCACTCTGGGAGCTGGGGCCTAGAGTTGTTCCCATTCGGCCATCTTGGGTGTGTCCCTCTCAAAATTAATTTTATCTTAAATTTTTTATAGATGTTCTGTAAATCTCAGACCTATGTGAGAAAATATTTTAATTCTGGATTATGGAACACATGTTTCTCACTCTCTTGTCTATATCAAGAGGCAAACTGATCCAACCGTCAACTTACATGTGAAAGCCGAAGCTTTGTCTCCTAAGTGCCTGAAATTTCAAGAATTTCTTCTATTTTAGAGTTTTTTTAATCCATAAATTTTTAAGAATTCAACATTTCTGAAACACATAAAACTATCACTCCAACATTTTAGTGTGTGTGAAGGTAATAAATTGCTTTCTTCAAGGCAGGTAATCTAAACCAAAAGCAACAAAAAGTATTTCAGAATGTTGGGTGTCTATAGAGGAGAGGGGGTAGAAAGAAAACAAAATCAAGACATTCAGTGTAAGTCTATGAAAAAAATTGAAGGAATGTGATATGGTTTTGCTCTGTGTCCCCACCCAAATCTCTTGTTGAATTGTAATTTCCTGATTGTTGGAGGAGGGGCCTGTGGCAGGTGATTGAAATGTGGGGGCAACCCTTGCTGTTCTTGAGATAGAGTTCTCACAAGATCTGGCTGTTGGACGTATGTAGCACCTCTTTCTTCTCTCTCTGTTCTACATCCTCTGGCCATGTAGGATGTGCCATCTTGCTCTTTGTCTTATGTCATGATTGTAAGTTTCCCATGATCTCCCTAGCCATGCTTCCTGTACAGCCTGTGGAATTGTGACTCAATTAAACCTCTTTTTTTTTCTAATAAATTAACCAGTCTCAGATAGTTCCTTAGAATAATTCAAAAACAAACTAATACAGAATGTTCCACAAGAAAATTATTCTTCCTTATTGCGTATGAACATATTTCTAGATCTTGATGCTTATCCAGGATTTAAAGATCTAGGGACAAATACAAAGAAAACTCTAGGGCTAATTTAAAGTCCTAAGGAGAGGATTAAGAGCCTATTATCTGAAGGCATCTCTTTTATCCTGTTGGTACATATTCCCTATTGCATTTTGCAGACCAGGGAAACATTAAATATCTAAAATCCTAATCCTGGTAGGCAAGAACCTATTTCATTGTAGAGGGTAGAGCTGAGATCCATGTTGTAATTAACTGAGGGTTTTCATAGAATCTCAGAGACACAAGTTGATACTTCGTAAATAGCCCATGTAGAGTTTGTGTATCCTTTTACTAGGTAAAGGATTTGCAATATTTTCTGCAATTTTTATTTTTTTCCCCAAGCCATTCATTCACTGAGAGCAATAATCTTTGTGTGGCTTTATTTAACTCTGTATATTCTATTGTCAGTAGCTTGAGGTACTTTGGTACATTCTTTTAGATGCACACATTTGAATTAAAATTTTATTAACCACTAGTCATTGTGCACATTTGAAATAAAATGAAACTCAAAAAGCCAAAAAATAAAATGACTTTATTTCTTATATGGAGGAAAATGGCATCCTATTAAATGTTCATTTGGTTTTGTGGCCTTCTTTCTAGTTATAAGAACATACTATAATTTACTTCTCAAGCAACTAGTACACACCTGTATATATTTTAGCATAAGAAAGTGAATGAATTAAGTATATAAAGTATGAATGCATGTTAACATTAAAGCATCACCTGTGGTCTGTGGTCTTGAATTTAAAGTGAGACCAATCAATGTGGTTGTTGTTTTTCCAATGTACTGAAGTTGTCTGGGTTCAAGAGTGAAAAATAAAACTTCAATTTAATCAGGATTGTGGTTTTGTTGAGAAAGATAAATTGATTGTCTGGGGAGGAGTTCCAGACACATAATGGAGTGACTAATATTGATTTTGAGCTTGGATTTTGAGCTGAATAAGGAAGAAATTGAAGACAGCAAGGATCTGAGGGACTACGAACACAGTTCAGATACAGTCTTGGATTATTGGTTTTGAGATCCTAGAAGGGGAAAACTGAAAAGCCAGAGATACTAGTCATATCATAGAATGCATAAAATGAAAATAATGACTGGATTGGTAATACTGGCAATAACAATGCAGGCTATGTTGTAGGTAGGATGAAGGGTACAATCACTGGAAGAGACGAGTTTAAGGATATGAGAAACAGGAACATTTGAAGAATTATTAACATATAAATTAAAATTGCCAAGAATTCAGAAGATAATAGTATTGTGAGCTATTGGATATGTGCTTAAATAAAGCAAAATGTCCTGGTTGCAATTATTAACATTGTTTGATAGTAATCTTGAGGAGGGTGTGGCATCTAAGAAGCCAATCAAATGAGTCTCTTGTGAAATGGAGAGTAAAAGTTTATGCCAAACACTGTTTGGTAAGATAAAGACCAAAAGTGTTCTTCCACCTAGCCTGTGAATGGTTTGATCTTTCTCCTTCCTAATATCAGGGTTTAAATATGTCATCCTCAGACATCTTCCCTAATCACCCTGTTTAAAAAGAACCCTTCTTAATTTATCTCATTTTATCCATCATCGTTGTGATAAAATTCATTACTTTTCGTTGACTTACTTAAGTGACTTCTTGTTCATTAGACTATTGCAAAAAAGAAAGAAATATTCCTGTTGTGTTTTGTAAAGCAGCATTTTTCATGTAGTTGATGAGGTACATAAAATAGCAACCAAATATTTGTTGAGGAAATGAATGATGATTGCTTTTTCAGATTCTTCAAAATGTCCTTAGTTTTGAAGCAGATTAAATGTTTATCCTTATAGAGATATAAGTTATTAAATCTTGCAACTGGAATAATAGAAAATCACATTTTAGTTGTTTCCATTTTACATATCAGCTTTCTGTTTTACCCTAGCACTAATCTCCTAAATTCTTACTCTGAAGAGAAGACAGTTGTATGAATACCAAAGCAAGGCACTCCTTGGATAATGGACTTCTAATTCAATATTATGGCCATAAATTGTGAGACTATCAATATTGCTAACATAGTGCCATGGAAGATTTTATTTTAGATACAAGGAGAAAACTGGAGTTGACAAAATCCAGAAATGATAAAAACATATGCCAAACATTGTAGGAGAATTTTAATGAATATGTATAGTCTTTTATCTGGATTTTATAAATGGAGAAGCCAAGGTTCTGAGAATTAGATTAAGAGACTTAGCCATTGGCACTCATTAAATCATAGGTTGAATATTTGAATAAAAACTGTCTTGTTCATCTCTCCCTCACCTCTTACCCACCCCCAAGGAACACAACTGGTCTATCTTCACACAGAGGATGAAGATCTGTTATGTCAAGTAGCTAGAACACAGTATTTAAGGATTATGGTGGCAGATGGCTGGTAACATTGCAGGTGAGTGGTTAATGTGAATGTAGCACAGAAAGTTGCATATTTGCACATCCTGAAAAAGCAACTAAACAAAAGCATATGCTTAAGCATGTACTTTACTTTAACTCCTGTATAGATAAAAGGGCTCCATCAGTGACGCCCGATACCAGAAAGCAGGGTTTCAGTCAGTCATAGCCTGGAGATCAAGAACAAGACTTTGATCTCTCTAGGATAGAGTATAAAGGAGGAACAAAAATAATGTGTCTCCATTTCTAGAGCAGTTTGTAAAAGAGGTCAGGAGCATCAGATAAGGAACAAGGCAAGCATAAAGCTTTCAAAACAAAAGTAGGTACTCAATATGAAAGAACTGGCACCAAAAGTCAGCGTGTAGAGTGAGCCCCTTATTCTCCAACATGGTCTCTGCTTTAAAATCAGTATTACAGACATGGTGAGGTGGCTCACAACTGTAATCCCATCACTTTAGGAGGCCAAGGCAGGCAGATCACATGAGGCCAGGAGTTCTAGACCAGCCTGGACCACATGGTAAAACCCAACTGCTATTGAAAACACAAGAAAATTAGCCAGGTGTGGTGTCTGGCTAATTCTCAGGTGGCTGAGGCATGAGAATTGCTTAAACCCAGAAGGTGGAGGCTTCAGTGAGCTGACATCTCTCAGCCTGGATGACAGAGAGAGACTCTGTCTCTAAATAAATGAATAAATCAGTATAGCAGTTGAAGAGCATGTACTATGGAGGAAGACTTTTTGAATTTGAATCCTAGCTTCACCATTTTCGAGGTATGACACCTTAATCAAGCTATTTTGTTATTTAACTTAATATCAGGCTGGGTGTGGTGGCTCACACCTATCACCCCAGCACTTTAGGAGGCCGAGGAGGGCTGATCACTTGAGGTCAGGAGTTTGAGACCAGACTGGCCAACATGGTGAAACCCCATCTCTACTAAAAATACAAAAATTAGCCAGGTGTGGTGGGAGGCACTTGTAGTACTAGGTAATCAGGAGGATGAAGTAGAATAGCTTGAACCTGGGAGGTGGAGGTTGCAGTGAGCTGAGACTGCGCCATAGCACTCCATCCTGGACGACAAAGCGAGACTCTGTCTCAAACAAAAAACAAACAAACAAAAAACTTAATATAATTTGCATCCTTGTTTATGACATGTAAGTCATCAAAGCAGCTACCTTATAGCTTTGTTAGGGAGATTAAATTAGTTAATTTATGAAGTCCCTAGGTGAGAACCTGGCATAAATGTGCTTTACAAGTATTGATAAATTAAATAAATAAATAACTCAATCATGTTGGTCAAAGGCAAAAATGGTTTCACAGCTTAGGAAGAGTTTGAAACTCAAAGCACTGCATAGATGAGCTTTGATACTGTATTTAACTCCTGTATTGAAATTTACTGTTTCAGTGCTCCCAGAGCAAGTTCACTGGTTTAAACAATTTGGAGTGAAAAAAGAAAAAAAAAGAAAGAATTATTTGACATATTTAATGTTACCACCAAAATAATTATGTGATTATCTGTGCCACTTGGCTACCACGAAGCAGTGAAATGGCCTCCAAGAATGTAAAATATTTAATGAAGAGACTACCCAGGAAAACTCAAGTGACTAAAAAGTCAGAGAAAAAAATCTTGCTTTGAGCATAAGGGAATTGAGGTTCTAAAGGCAGTTCAATTTATCCAGACTAGTGTTGACACGTTCATTTAAAGCTCTCTACATGTTATAAACATGTATGTGGAGACTGCTAATTAAATGAAAAGATAAATAGATGCTGTGGCCATGCATAAAAAGCTCAGATTACTTGAATAAGAAGGGAACAATATTATGTTAATTCTATTAAGAGAGGCAAAATTTTAAAAGAAACTACTAAGAATTAGATGAAGGCATGCTGTGTAACTGGGAAGTAAATGAACAACTGCAAATTTTCAATAAAAGAGGAAAGAATAAATGTCCCTTTTGTATGGGAATTTGTCTGATTACAAGCCTAAGCAACCATATCAAAGTAACACCCATGCTTGGATAAAAGATAACTATGTCAAATCAAACTCAAAACAGAAGTCAGAGAGGGCCTGAAGTTCTTTCAAATAGCCTGCATTTCTTAAATTTATAGATTCGTTATGGTTGCAAGCCTCCTTCTGACCTCATTTTTCAGCTCCCCTTTGTCAATTTTGGCTTCTGTTGTCATTGCTTTTGGTGTTTTCAACATGAAGTCTTTGCCCATGCCTATGTCCTGAATGGTATTACCTAGGTTTTCTTCTAGGGTTTTTATGGTTTTAGGTCTAACGTTTAAGTCTTTAATCCATCTTGAATTAATTTTGTATAATGTGTAAGGAAGGGATCCAGTTTCAGCTTTCTACATATAGCCAGCCAGTTTTCGCAGCACCATTTATTAAATAGGGAATCTCATGGGAGGTAATTGAATCATGGGGGTGGGTTTTTCCCATGTTCTTCTCGTGACAGTGAATAAGTGTCACAAGTTCTGATGGTTTTATAAATGGGAGTTCCCCTGCACAAACTCTCTTGCCTGTTGCCATTTAAGATGTGCCTTTGCTGTTCCTTCACCTTCTGCCATGATTGTGAGGCCTCTACAGCCATGTGGAACTGAGTCCATTAAATCTCTTTTTCTTTATAAATTACCCAGTCTCAAGTATGTCTTTATTAGCAATGTGAGAGTGAACTAATACAAACTACTTACAAGATACTTGCACAACAGGTAAAAAATTTTGTTTGTATAGGAATATCCATATCTCTGTTATCATTCCAATTCAACTTAAAACTTTGTCTCAGAGATTTTCCATTATCACACAGATGTTTAACAATGAATCACAAGGAGAGGAATTGAATCAATTAAGGATGTTATTCTAAGTTATGCTCTTGGCTAACTGAACACATCTCAGCCCATTAGACACAAATGCAATACATACACTAGACCTCTGATTCTACAGAGTGTAGCTCTGTATTTAGATGAGGTCAAAATATATATGAGTAATATAATATGTCTATGACATTTGTGAGTTCAGAGAGAGGCTTTCCCATTTACAAATGCCTAACTGGATTCCATCTAAATATAAAGAACAATTCAATTTATTAATTTTGACTTAAGATACATAGATGGAAAAAATCAACCTATCTTTGACTTTCAAAAACATCAACTAATGGTAAAAATAATCAAGCTGATACATATTGAAGGTGTATGTTGATGAGATATTTCACTGAAGCTTGTTCAATCAAGTATTTTAAACTTGACATTACTAATGACCACTTTTTTTTTTTTTTTTTGTTTTTTGAGACAGAGTTTCCCCCTGCTGCCCAGGTTGGAGGCAGTGGCGCGATTTTGGCTCACTGCAACCTCCGCCTCTAGGGTTCTAGCAATTCTCCTGCCTCAGCCTCCCAAGTAGCTGGGATTACAGATGCCTGCCACCACACCCGGGTAATTTTTGTAGTTTGTAGTAGAGACAGGGTTTCACAATGTTGGCCAGGCTGGTTTTGAACTTCTGACCTCAGGTGATCCACCTGCCTTGGCCTCCCACAGTGCTGGGATTACAGGCATGAGCCACCATGCCCGGCCATGACCACTTCTAAAGCATATAAAAGTGAGTTTATACAAAAATCCAGTAATGATTTCTTTGAGTTTTGCTAAACTCACATGTCTATTTGTTCAAGTTCTTCCCTTCCTTTCTTCCTTCTTTTGTTTTTTTCCTTTTTTCTCCCTCCCTTCCTCTTTCCATCCTTTCCTGTCTTCCTTCTTTCCTTCCTTCCATTTTGCTTTCCTTAGATAGGTAATTAAGTGAATCACCTATGGTGTTGATATGTAAAATTTACTCTGCGAATAATTTCCTACATTTAAAGAAATCCTTTTTACCAGACTTGCAACACATTCAATGACATAAAGAAGTCATTGCAGCTGCTGAAAGACACAGGTAGGGGCCAAGGACATGGAATAGAAATCTAGACTGTTTGTTTGTGTTCACTGAACAACTTGAAACAGTTTTAAAATAAGCGTGAAGTTGCCTTTTGTGCACTCAAATGATAATATTCAAATACATCCCACAGACTTGTTCAGTCTATGATTTTACATTATTTCTGTTATGTCTGGTGCCTACAATGAATCAAAAGAAGCCAAAGACACAGATTTCTTCATGGAAAGAAAGATGTAAGACCTTCTTTGTGTAGATTTAAAGTAGACTCACAAGATATTGAACCTCAAAGGAACCATTGTCACCATTCAAACAACCTTTTTATTTTTCAGATAGGGAAACTTAGACTTAGTGGGTGACATTAAAAAATTGATTTGGTGGGAGTTGTAAATGAAATATAACATAGCTGATAAGGATTCTGTATAACAGCTGTCCACAAAACTAAAGTGAAAGCCATTTAGCAAAGATTGTCCCAACTATTCTGCTTAGGGATTTCTACTAGAATACTCCCATAGGATTATATTTTCTTCCATATATACAACACATTATGAGATAGATATAACTTTAATATTCTTAATATGAAGAGAAACTTTTAAACAAGTATAACTTAGGAGAGTTTTTTTTTTTTAATACATTCTACTTATTTTGCCTCAAACACTCTCTTGTAATTACAAGTTTAAGTTCCAGCTATAGTGTCAACCTTTCTACTTTTCCACAGGCTTTCTTCTAGTCACCACTAAAACATGTACACATCTCTAGTACAGTTCTCCTCATTTTCCATTGTATTTTCTTTTCTCATTTGATAGACAGTAAATTCCTTGTGATAGTGACTAACAAGTTTGTATCCCAAGCACTTTGCACAGGTATATAGCCTGTGGACTGTCTTTCCTTCACTATTGGTATTTAAAAGCACAGAAAAGATAAAAAGCACAAAATTTATTTAGAGAAGCATCAAATGGTGATGCTTTTAGAGGGTATCATTTAGAGTCCTTTATTATAGATAGATAGATAGATAGATAGATAGATAGATAGATAGATATTATATATATATCCTATGATTGATTCTAAGCAACTTACCCAAGACTTATTCATTGACTTAGTTGCAGACAATTATGCAAAACATTATTTGAAAGGACTCTCCTTCATTTCTTAACTTTGTCATTCCTTTTCCCTTCTCACTTTTTATTATGTCCTTCCAAAGAGATGTCCATTATGATCATAGTCATTCTCCTTACAGAGAGACATAACAGATGTTTCTATTTATAAACATAAGTGACTTAATGTGCTGCTATTTTGGCAGCCATAGTTCAAAGGAGAAACAAAGTGAGAGGGAATATTTCCTGGAGGTATTTTAGGCTTCAGCTACAAAGCAGAGGAGCAGCATTGATTCCCAGATATTTGTTTATGTTGTTTTGCAAAGATATTTGTAGTGGGTTCTGTGATGTGCTGCCCAGGTCCTTCTTCAGGATGGAAGAACTTATTCTTCCTGTTGCTGGGATTGCTGCTGGCTCTCAGGTCTTAGCTATATCAATGTTCTGAATTGTCTTAGCTGATATGAGCTGCCCCTTCCAAGGTCATACCCACTTCCTGAGCAGCCTACATTAAATATTGATTGGCATGGGGTCTCTTGCCCAAATTCATGAAAAGTCTGCAGGGTCATTCCAACTTCAGAGACCACCACAGGCCCTTCACTGAGGTTATCAGAGTTCAACTTCTTCCCTTATCAAACTCTGCTTCTTTTCTTTCTGCTCACCAATATCGATCCCAAGTGTATTCCCTAATACCTCTCAGGTATGTGAATCTCATTTCAGATTCAGTTTTCTATCAATTTTAAATGTTTTTAGAATACTTTGTATTTTTAAAAACAAATAACAAATGAACATAAGTAGATTTTATTTTCTTCCTTTTCAGTCTTTCATTTAAGCTAGTTTCCCTTTGACACTTGCTCCATCAGCTAATAATCTGTAGAAAGAAATTACAGTAAAGAAATCAACAGTTAGGACTTTGAGGCTAAATTATAGTAGGTCACCAAATCTGTTAGAGAAGCCAGTTGAGGGTAGGGTGTCACAAACCATTGGATAAACCAAACCTGTGGACATCCATTCACTTGATGAGACAGAGAATTTCTGAGCCCTCAGAATAAGAATGGAAAATGCTCAAGTGATGAAAACTATATATTAAAATTTCTCAGATGTTGAGAGAGCTGATTTTTCTTTCAATATAACAATCAGTCTATCAGGTACAGCAGCACACTACAAATGTTGATACCTAAGTGATCAATAATATAAACTCATAATTTAGGTGTTGGTGTAATAATTAAAGACTCACCGGGTAATTTTCTAGTGTGTTGTGAAACTTATTACCTGATGTGCCTATACTAAAGTCCGCTCTACAAAATGATATAATCTGCCTTCTTTGCTTAATTTATGTCTTTCTTACTTTTTTTATTTAAAAATACCTGGTCATGTCACAAATGGTTATTAATTATAAATCAAAGATGGGATTTGGCTTTAGTCAGAGAAAAGCTTGGCTGAGGACAGAGCTTGTGTATTCTGTAAGTATCTGCTGGCATGCAGACTGAACCATTCAGCCAAGGATTCTGGTAGAGCTGGGAAGTGAAGCAAGGAAGGCTTAAGGGACTAATCCAGGTAACACAGGTAATGTGGGACTCTGTAAAGAAATAAGGTGAACCTAGTTAAAGATTACAAAATTTAATTGGGTGGAAGAATAAAACTGAGAAGTATCTAGCTCCTTTTCATCAATTTTAAATGTTTTTTAGAATAATTTATATTTTTAAAAACAAATAACAAATAAACACATCAGTAGATTTTATTTTCTTCCTTTTCAGTCTTTCACTTAAGCTAGTTTCCCTGTGACACTTGCTCCATCAGCTAATAATCTGTGGAAAGAAATTACAGTAAAGAAATCAATTGTTAGGAATTTGAGGCTAAATTCCACCAGGTCACCAAATCTGTTAGAGAAGCCAGTTGAGGGTAGGGTGTCACAAACCATTGGAATGCAGATTCATTGGTATAGATTTCAGTTTCTATGACAGAACACTTACAAATAAAGTTTATGATAGCTATTAGAGATGATCTAGATTTATCTTTGGACAAGAATTTACACACACATGTATTAACCAGTCAAATGAGTGAAGACATAGACAGGATTAGGCAGAAAGAAATGTGCCATAAATTCCTACTTTACAAGAATATCTGCTTCCTAAAATGCTTAGCTTTGCTGTGCTGTTTCTTTCTTCTGGGGAGACCAAATCTTATATAAACATGGGCTGAAAAATGGGCAGAAGTATTTAAAACTATGTCTTGAAGTAAAGTTTTATGAAATAAAGAGAGAAGTAGGGATTATGAGGTTGGTGGCAAAGGGCACAGAAACCAATCAGTAAATAAAGTAGTGAGAAAATTATATAAGACATGATCCCTACCCGAAGAGAACCTACATTCTGATAAAATCACAGGTTATTTACTTTCAAACTACAAAAGTTTCATTCTACATGTCCTAATTAAAATGCCGATAGAATCTCACAAACTACCTGAAATTTAGTTACATAGATGTCGTTTTTAACAAAATCTTTCGGTTCAAAAATGTTCTCTATTTGAGGCTTAAGTAATTGTTTCATGTCATCATCAGTATATATTTTTAACCTAAAAGAGCAGAAATTGGCCATGTTTGACAAAGAAGTGACAACATTTTAAAGCTATGAAAGAGGCCACAGACATGACCTAATCCAACTTCTTTCATTTATATGAAAGACTTTCATTTGAAAAATGTTTGAAGTCCCACACAAAGTCACATAGTGAGAGACAGTACTTGAATTCAGACTCAATCACACTTATTGACAAAGCAATATTATTTTTCCCCCCAAATCAACCTTTTATGTCTAAACCTATCAGAAAATAATTACTAATGGATTTAGGAAATTCAAATTATGATTTACATCTGTTGTTTGTTCGCTTTCCTCTTTACATTATACGTGTTATGTTTAAGAGGATTGGCATATGCAAACAGCATTAGCACCAAAAACAGCTAACTATGAATCAAAGAAACACTTGCTCTATTACCACTTTTTTCCTTATTGAATTCATGTACATATACATACATATATAATCTGAGTACTTTATGATAAGACCTTAAGACCTAGTAGTTCATCTGACATAAAACAAAGTTTGTTGAAAAGATCAAAGTGCTACTGCTTCTGGTGGTTTAATATAATAGTGTGCAGCATGTTACTGTAATTACTCAGAGCTGACAAGATAAATACAAAAAAGATTTCTTCAAGTGACGGTAGGATGTTTGACATGAAAAAAACCCTAGATTTCAAATCTTTATTTTATCTTATGATATCTTTAATTTAATAATGAGTGCACAACAATACATCAAGGAGTGCTCTCATTAAATTACTTCTTTTGTCTTAAAACAAAATATTCATATTGGTAATAAAATTTTCTCAACTTATAAAGGACATGAAACATTTATAAATTTTAAAATATTCCAATTTGATTTGGGGAAATTTTATTTTGAAAAAATATTTACATTTTAGATGACTTTAAATTTTAATTGTAATGCCAGAGAGAGTTGCTTAGAGACAAGATGCAATCCAAATCTCTAGAAATATTTATCTATAAGACCTAAGAGAATGGTGATTTTTTTTTTTTTTTTGAGATAGTCTTGTTTTGTCACCCAGGCTGGAGTGCAGTAGCATGATCTCAGCTCACTGCATGCCCACCTCCCGGGTTCAAGTTATTCTCCTGTCTCAACCTCCCAAGTAGCTGGGACTACAGGTGCCTGGCATCACACCCAGCTAAATTTTGTATTTTTAGTAGAGACAGGGATTCAACATGTTGGCCAGGCTGCTCTCGAACTCCTGGCCTCAAATGATCTGCTCGCCTTGGCCTCCCAACGTGCTGGGATTACAGGTGTGAGCCAACACGCCGGCTGAGAATGGTCATTTTTCATGATTAATTAAACTCACCTTTTAAAAACATACAAGAGTCTAAGTTAAAAAGCAAATGTTGACAAAATATTGTAAACATCTTGTCTTAGAAAGCTACCTCATCAGCCAACTCAGATATTAAAATCAAAAGTATCACATATGAAAATGCAAAGTTACATAACTACTAGAAACAAATGGTCTAGGCTACATTACCCCTTACATGATTGACTCATTTTAGATGATTAATCTACTCTCATTCCTAAATGTTAATATTTGCTCCCTACTTCACTCCACCTCATCCCTGCTCCCCATATGGATGGCATATGTTCGCTGTACTTTGTTCTTATATATATGTGGCTTCCAATAAAGACTAGTAGAACTTTCAAGAGCAGAGTGATCTGCCACAGCTGAGTTCAGTGGATGAGAAACCTGAAAACAAAGTAGTCTTCCACTGTAATTTACACTTTTGTGTAAGTGTGATTATATAACATTTATTTTTCATTATCATCCATCTGCAATTACAATAATTCCTTCTGCATGTTTTCTGAGTTATTTTTAATTAAATGTATACTCTAAGTATCATGAAAAGAGATGCTTGTCTTGAAAGCAGGAGGAGAATCAGTTTGGGAAATAGGATGCTGAAGTTTAATCAGTTGGATGTGTTGACTTATTATTCAGTGTGGTATAATAATACTGGATTCTCAAGTATGCCAATTTCCTAATCCCCAAAACTCGTTAATGTTACCTTATATGAGCAAAAGAGACTTTGCAGATGTGTTTAATCTAAAGATCTTGATATAGGGGAAAGTATCCTGTATTATCATAGCGGGCCCAATGTAATAATAAAGGTCCTTTTAAAAGGAATGCAGAAGGAGCCAGAGTCAGCGAAAAAGGCAATGTGATGACAAAACAGAGTTTGGAATGATTCAGCCACAATCCCAGAAATGGGAGCATCCTTTAAAACCTGCAAGATTCAAGAAAGATTTTCCCTGGAACATCCAGAAGGAAACAGCTTTGGAAACCTCTTGATTATAGCCTCATGAAACTCATTTCAGACTTCTGACTTTGGGAATATAAGAGAATAAGTTGATGTTTTAAGCCACTAAAAGTATAGTAATTTGTTTCAGTAGCAAACTATAACTAATAAACTCAGTAATTAAATTCTTGATTCCATTGACTTTCAATCTAAAATCTGAGCCCCCTTGTGTGAGGTGGTAGTACTTCTGTGGGCTTCCATTGTCCTGTAGATCATTCCCACTGACATCCCAAGATAATCATGACTGGTCAGCCTCCCTCTTCCTCCATAACTCACCACATTCCTTAAATATACCCAAGAACACCGCTTTCTAAGATCATCATCTAGCTCAGGCATAAATAGGTTGGATTTCCACAAAGTGAAAGGCATGACTACTCCCAAGATAAGAATGATGTTTCAGAGCCTTCATCCTGTTCAGATGGCAAACAACTAACTGGTATCAAAACACTTCCTCAGACACATATGCACACACACACACACACACACACACACCCCAACACATACAGTAACACTAGAGGATCTTTTCGTAAAAGGTTTTTATTTTTCCTATTTTACCAATGGTTTGATTTCAGAGATATAAACTACTGTGGACAATAAAATCTGATTACCAAATAGCTGCTCCTCCTGAACTTATCCAAACCATAGCCCTTCTTTGTCTGCCACTTCACACACTTACCACGGATTCAGGATTCATAGTTCCAAATGTGAGACCTGAAGCCTAAAGCTCTGCTGCTACTTAGACCGGAGTGTAAAAAATTTCTTGGTACATCATATGGTCTTTTCTTTAAACAGAGCAATCTAAAGAATATTGAAATACATAGAAATTTGAAAGAAACATTAAACTAAATCTTTTTTACTAAGAATGGCATTTGGACAATTCTCCAGCCCAGGATTATCTAAATACACATCTATATACCAGCTGTATTAGAATAACATTGATATGTGTGTATATATGTACATTCCCAGAATCCAGAACTGCACACATTATTATGTAAGCCATTAAAATTATTTGTGTTAAATCACATTTGGCAATGTAGAAATTCAGCTATGTTTGAAAAAATCAATCCTCTGGATCATAACGTGCACTATGGGGCAACGTTTATGAGACTTTTGTATAAATACCCTTTATGTCTGTTTGATGTAACCAAGAATAGATAAAAATAGGCTCAAATTTTAAATCTGTTCTTGAAAATTGTTTTATTCACTTTGGTTTATTGGTCCATGTTTTCATCAGTTCATTTTTTAATGATTTCTCTGTGGAATTAATTATATAAAATATTTTCTGCCAGAACTTCTAGAATTTCTGATTATCCTAAATAAGTATAATTAACAAGAAGAAATCATACACACATGAAGATTGGTGAATATATAATTCACATTTTGATTTTGAATTGATTTTGAAAGTCAGTGAGTGCTGTCAATATTTGAAATCCATTTTCACTTTGGGGGCTGAAGCAGGAGAATTTCTTGAACCCAGCAGGCTGAGGTTGCAGTGAGCCGAGACCACGTGTCACTGCACCCCAGCCTGGGTGACAGAGTGAGATTCCATCTCAAAAAAAAAAATCAGTTTTCTCTCTCTACTGACATGGATAGCATCTTCCTTTGTCAAGAAAAGTCTTTTAGGTCGCAAAAAAAAAAAAAAAAGAAAAGAAAGAGTGCTTAGTTTTCTTGGGATTCCCACTGCTTTCATGACCTTTCATCCTATCCCAAAAGACTTTAGGCACATTTTTCCCAACACTATCCCTTAGTCATAGGATGTATAGTGTCTTGGAAGCAAAGAGAAAAATTATTAAGCAGAACTTTCATCTTCCCTCTCTTCCATTTTCTTTTCTCTTCAGGCAGCATTTTAAGCATTTTCTCCTAATCGTTTCTTCATCTAAGAAATGTAATTACATTCAAATACAATAATATCTATCTCTAATATTTCTTCCTGTAGCAATCTAATGCATTCAAAGTTATTTGATAACTATAACATGTAAGTATCATACTCTTTTCCCCTTCACAAAATATTCATTTAACCAAAAGGCCTCATTCATTCTACATGGAGGTAATTTTGTGCAACTTCCTAAGTTTATAAATGAGAAAAGAGAAATGGCTTGCTGAAAGTCACACACATTTTTTTTTTTTTAACAGTTAAAGCCATAATTAAGCCACATGCCTCGCAATTGAGGTCAATGCTGTTTTCTTCTTGCTCCCAAAGGGCTGATGCATTTCTTTTCTCACATCATGACCTTAACACCTCTCCTCTGCATTCAAGACAATGACACTGCTCTTCCTCCCAAAAGTTCCCTGAGTGAGAGTTTGAACATTAGTTTACAGCTTATCAATGAGAAGTCAGAATTTTAACTCCTGCCTGCATGTCTATCAATTGTAAATTTTTGACAAATTTAAGGGATAAATAAATGCATTATCTGAAAAGGCAATGGTTCAATTCTCCAGCCAATGCAATCTTGTTCCTCTTCCCTGACTCTCTTTTCCTCTCATATCTATTGCTCATCTGGAATTCTGGCCTGATGTTCCCTCAGTACATTGTAATATAATAAAATGCATATTATAATACACCTTTAATAGTTTAGAGGAAATAAGACTTTCCAAATATTGGTTTCTCATGTGAAGCTAAGTGTTTGTTCCTAGGAAAATATATCCTATGACATTAAGACAGTTCTGCCCTGACTTTCTGAATATCACACTGCTAGGTGATCTCCCTACTAGTCCTAGGCAAACCTCCAACTCATGAACTTTTTTGTCTTACCTAGGCAAAATTATAAGACAGATTATTGAAAAATAAATACAAGAATATTAAGGCTTGCATTTTGTTAACTGCATTCTATCAAGCCAAAACAGAAGTAAAATATATATTTTCTAAATATCAAAGTTTCTGTCACCTCCCATACTATTGAGAAAAAATATTTCAATGGAAATTTCTATGTGCTTTCCTGTGATGCCCTGTTTTATCATTCAAAGGCTGAATGATAGAGGTTTCCAGAGATTTGGAGCAAGTGGCTCACCTTGGATCATGACTAAGGGAAACTGCATTATCTAAGGAGCCAAACCCTTTTTACCCAGATCAGAACATGTAGAGCAGCTTACATTCTGTCAGTTTTGTGGTGGTGGCTGTTGTTTTGGGAAGCAGAGAAGTACTCTCCTGGCTGAAATATAAGAAAAAGAAGAGTAGAGAAAATGTTTTATTCTCTCCCTCCTTGCCTCGGTGTGTGCTATATTCAACTGAAAACATCAATATAAGAGGGAAGAACCCTGTGCAAAATCACTGCAGATATAAGCCTACCATCTTCTATTGACTATACTAAGGTTGATGTCCTAGTTGGTTCATATAAATGCCGCAGGAATTATGCAACATGGTTCTGACAGAGAGCAATTTCACCCTGAATTAAATTTAGCTGCAGTCTCACATTCCGCTGTGTATCAGAGCAGACATCTTGTGAGTGTGGAGATCTGGATTTTTAACAATTGCCAACAAGAAGTTCCGTTACAGGTAGTATGTGTTGAAAACTAATGTTCTAAGAAATAAACATCACAAGGCCAGCAAAGTAATACACAAATTTAGATTTCTAATGTTGCCCATATGAGTTAGGATAATAACATCTAATATTACGTAGCATTTATTATGTGCTGGGCACTGTTCTAACTGCATGGTATATGAAATCATTTATTCTTCAGAAAAATCTCAGGGGATAGGTACTATTATTACCATTGCTATCATAGAGAAAAGGTTATCAAGTTATTAGGATTAAAGTAATTTATCTGAGGTAAAATGGTTAGTCCAGGCTGAAATTTTATCCAAGACAAGATGGCACTAGAGATCATTCTTTTGTTGATGATATTATACTGTCACTTACATGCCATTCACTGAACCTAGCTGTATGAACCTTTACTATTCTCCAACTGGTTACCTTCTTTATAACTGCTCTGTCCCATATACTTTGAATAGTTTCTTAACTTGCAGTATCTTTTCAGAAATAGCTTTCAAATCCTTACTACTTTTAACCTTGCTTTGGTGCTTTGTGTGATTTATTCTTTCACACAGACAGGACAGGCACAAAGAAGGCCTGAGCTGCGATGTAACACATGCAGTTACATCAGTCTGTGGAGGTGGGTCAGGCGTTCTCCCAAGCAACAAGTAATGACACTGTGGTGGGAGGTTTTATTTACATCATCTATGAGTAAATCTGAAACTAAAAGTCAGTCATCCTTTCTGTTTGAACTCTCAGTTGCAAGGGACAGATTGACTCTATCAGGATAGAGAATAATAACACCCATGTAAGAGTGAGGTGATTCCGGCTGGACGCGGTGGCTCACGCCTGTAATCCCAGTACTCTGGGAGGCCGAAGTGGGAGGATCACCAGGTCAGGAGATGGAGACCAACCTGCCTAACACGGTGAAACCCTGCCTCTACTAAAAATACAAAAAAAAAATTAGCCAGGCGTGGTGGCGGCCCTTGTAGTCCCAGCTACTCGGGAGGCTGAAAAAAAAAAAAAAAAAGAAAAGAAAAAATGAGGTGATTTCGGCAAAAGAAGAATGGTAAATTTAGAGTCATTAAAAATGATCAAGTGCCCCAGCAAGGTATTAAGAGAATATCTGCTAAGCCACAATCTCCAGAGACATAAACATTTGAAATTAAAAATTAATTTAAAAAGGTAAGACAAAAGGCCAAATATGTAATTCGTGTGTGTGTGTGTTAAAGTGCAATTTTTTCATGTCCTTAAAAAGTAAAGGTGAGAGAGCAAAAAAGCGTTTAGTTGGTGCAATATCAGTCAAAGGGTATGGACAAGAAAAAAAAACAAAGCAGTCACTTTCCCAATATTACTGTCTTCATATTTATGATAGTGTGAGTCATTTATTATCTGTCTCAGTGCTGCTCAAGACACTGGATCACATTTATTAAAATGTTTACTATCATATTACTTACAGTAAATCTATGTTTTTTAAATAGAGAATTTTCTGAAGAAGGGATAGAAATATTTGAGTGGTGAATTGCTATATATGAAGATTGTTTGTCAAATCTTAATAAAAATAGAGAAAAGCATATTACAAATAACATATGGTCTCATAATTTAAGAAATTACATGAGTAATGACATTTACATGATAATAAATCAGTGATTATGCAATTAAATCCAATATATCTTTTTCTTAATTTTATTTTTTATTGATATGTAATAGGTGTACATATTTTAAGGGTATATGTGATAATTCAATACATTCATAAGTTTGGAAAAATCAAATCAGTGTGCCTGGGATATCCATTATCTTATGTATGTCTTTATGCTGGAGACATTCACATTGGAATTATTCTCTTCTAGCTATTCTGAAATGCACAATGGATTATTATAAACTGCTGCTCTATCAAGCTGCTGCTGATCACCCTGCTGCTCTATCAAACAGTAGGTCTTATTTCTTCTATCAAACTGTATATTTGTACCCATTTATCAACTTCTCTTAATGCAAACCTTCAAGACCTTTTGGGTTTTACTCAAACTAGAACATTGGATCCTTTGATTGGGTGATCATTTTGGCAAGCAGAGTAAGCTACTTAACGTAGAAGCTTAAGACTTAGTGGGCATGTGATCAGATTTCAGTAACATGTGAACAAAACATTGCCATTATAAGGTGGCTGGAAGGGACGTAATTGCAGACAGTGAAAGAACAGTTCAGGCTGATACCTGGAGAGATGGCAGCAGTTAATAGCTGGCATCTAATTCGGCAGTTGAGATATAGAATGATCAGAAGTTTGAGCACTTATTTTGGGAGTCTGAGAGGGGGATCTATAATTAGAATAAGTCAGATAGAATGAAAATAAGAATAAAGCAGACAATTAACCTGATTGATGTTTTCCACTGGGGTATATTGACTGGTTTTTCACAGACAATGTAGAGACAGGTTACCTTTAACAAAACTCTCCTGTCCTGCTATTATACCTTACTGGTCATTAGGCCCTTTATAAAGTGAAGTGTGGACACAACAGTTTGCCACTGAACTAACTTCGTTTCTCCTCACAAATGGATGGATCGTAATAATGACCAATTTGTTTAGTTGACCAAGGGAAAAAAAATGTCAGCAAACACATTACTCATGCGGCAAAATATTTTTTACTTTTTAGGAAAGGTTTTCCTATTCCCATGATAATAGCTGTTATCTCATTCTCAGTCACAAAATTAGAAAAACAAAGGGCGATTAAGGAGGCTTTGTCTCATAGGTTTTGCCGTCTTATTTAAAGTATCAATGTCTTGGGGATGCCATCTCCTTAAGATTATACTAACATAGTTTATAGGTTTTCTATAAGGTCATATTACAATGCCAAAGCAAAGCCCTAGAATGAATGTTGATCTACAAATAGCTGATCCAGTTAGAGGAACACTTAACTCCTCGAAATTAATTGACTATTAAATCAGTTTACTCACTTATTTTTCTTTTAATTTCATTAAGTAGAAATAAGTGTTTAAATTTACCAAATTTTATTCATAACATGAGGGAAAATACCAATTGGTCTGAGGATCACCCTAAATCAGTTTCTACAAATCCTCCTATAGACACGTTAGGGTTTGGTTGGCTGAGAAAAAGGTTGCCTGCAATTTTGAGAGCCCTTTGATGCTCTTGTCTCCTATGCATCTTTGACAAATGTGGCTGCTCCCATGTTCCAGCTTTTCCAGTGTCATTTGAGGATTCTATGAGACCTGTGAACATGAATAGGTAATCCTCAGAAGTAGGAAAAGAAACAAAATAAAATGTTTGTAACTATCTTTTATGATTGGCATGTACAAATTAAATAATGAGTTTCTTTCTTCAGTCAAATTGGCAATGTGCTTGTGTATTTTAACTTTTACTTATTATCCAGTAACAGATACATGGAAAAATATCTAAATGTTAATAAGTTTGAAAGTGCTTAAATAATTTATAGCTCAGTCATCCTGTGAAGCTAGGCAGGCTTAAAAAAGAATGATTTTGAGTTATAAGGCCCTAAGAAGACGTGTAAGGTATAATAATTTTTAAAACCTTAACAATAGACACCACAATGTATGGGAAATTGTGAGTCATCTTTAATGTTAATGTTAGAAAATTACAAACAAACGACAGACATACATTCTTAATGGCAAAATCATATCCAGAAGGATTTATACAACTGTAATAGGAGTGACTATCTAGGAGTGGTAATAAATGAGAATTTAGAGTAGGATTCTTGTGTGTGTGTGTGTGTGTGTGTGTGTGTGTGTGTGTGTGTGTGTGTGTTTGAGAGAGATAATTATATTTTTATATAATTATTACAAGTTTATATAATAAACCTAGATATTATATATATATATAAACATATATTATATATATACGTGACAATCTTTTGGTTTTGGGTGTGTATTGTATGTGACTTCTATCGTTTCTACTGAGGCTTTGACTCAAAAGTAGG
>NW_016811267.1:193379-195753 GCF_001698545.2 Rhinopithecus bieti
TATATATATATATATTTTATGGCAGATGTTGTAAACTAAAAGGTTTCCCTGCAAAGACTGCCTGATGCAAAATTATAATAATAGCTATCGTTTGTTAAATATTAAATACACTTCAAGCTTCTTACCATTGTTGTCACTAATTTTCTTAACAATCCTGTGACTAAGGTCTTTTCCTTCCTCTCTCATTCGCTTCCCTCCACTCTGCTCCTTCTTCTCCCATTCTTCCTCCCTCCTTCCCTTCCTTCCTTCCAAATACTTCCTGTTAAATTAGTATTACTTTACCATCTCAGATCATATTTGTTTCTTGGACTACAGCCTCCAATGATCCTAGTTAATGATACCACACACTTGACAATAAACATGCACTGGCTGTCTTATGACACTTCTTCAACTGTTTTATTGAACCATTCTACTCTTCGTATCCTGGCACATAACTTCAAGTGTTGTGGTATGGCTTGTTTTTTTTTTTTTAAATTTCATACTTTATTGCTTAATCTATAAAATTTTACCTTTCATTTTAAGTATTATATAAATTTGAAAATGCCTTGCCATATATTAGTATGTTGCACCTTCACAACAAATCCATAAAATAGTGTTGGATGTATGTCATTCTCCCCTTTTGGGAGGTTTTGAAAATAAAATAGATAATTCAGACCCACACAGAAGAGTATGAAATAATATCTATAATTATTGCCTTAGCATGACCTTTAACATCATAATATTACATTTTAACTGTGCAGTATTTTTGGAGTTTTAAGCAGTGAAATGTACATGTTCACCTTCGTTTTCTCTTTGAATAAATGCATATGTATTATGCAAGAATTACTAGCTCTGTTTTCCTAATAGTGTGTATAATATTACAATATCATGGATAATTGTCAATAATTATAATAATGATTACCATAATTTAACTATCTATGCAGTGGTTATCAACATGGATAGAACTATTTTAAGTATAATTGCTCTCCTTTGTAATCCTACACATTTTATTTTGTGCATTTAAGAATATTATTCTGAGATGAGGTCTCTAGGCTTCACTACTGCCTATCAGCCTATGACACAGATGGTGGGAGCCAGTGTTCTGTATAATTGGTAGCACTGAACACAGGTTCTGCAATTTTCAAATAACTAAATGCATGCACAAATGCACAAATAAACTTTATATACTAAGTCAAATTACTTATTTTACAAAAAATTTACTTAACAATAGCCTTTGAGATTTGATTAGAGCCAATTTATATCTTAATACACAATTTACACTTTTCTATTCTATGTACCGTTTGAACAAGGTGAGCTCACATTCAAAGGGAGGTCATATTCATGGTGAAGAGAAAGAAGGTTTTCTCAGAAAACTAAAGTCCTAGCTTCAGTGTCTGTCTCCTTGAGTAAAACAGTTAACTCCTTTAAGTTCACCTTCCTCATAACTGGCATAGTAATCCATTCATTCACTCCAATAACAAATATTTATTAACAATTGCCTATTATATGTCATAAACTGTGCTAATGGTACATAATAATGCTTTGCCTTTCATGAGGTCGTCGTGAGAATCAAATGAAAATGTACGTGAAAAGTAACATAAAATTTAATAGTCTACAAATATAGGAAACATATCTAATGCCCTACACAATTTTAAATTGCTTTCTGAAATAGAGAGGATGAAACTATATTCAGCTGAGTTTTAATATTCAGGGAATTTTATTGAATTATAATTCTTGGAAATTGCTTTTATATTGTAACTTTCTTTAAAATGTATTATCCATTTCACATTTTATCAGAATATCAGATTTCCTACCACACTATATAATCAAGAATTATTTATCAGAAGTTTTTTATACACTGTGTGTGTATGTGCGTGTCTGTGCGTGTGTGTATGTGCATGTCCGTGCGTGTATGTCTGTGTCTGTGCATGTGTGTATGTGTGTGTGTGTCTGTCTTTGGGTTGAGGATGTTCAAGTTATCTCATTAGCATTTTCAATTGTGAGAAACTTTACTTAGAAGCTTGTTATTGCATCTCTAAATATATACAAGTTTTTATGATACCATTATTATTTAAATGTCCTCTCTTATCCCCCAATTGAAAATTACTGCCCTTCACATAGTTACTTTGTGCTTGATAGTCATAATTTACCTGTCTGTGGCCTTGCAGCTATGTCTATAGAAGACATTCATAAAACAGGCATCTGCTTTATGGTATCCATATTGTTTTTTCCATTCTGTCTAATATGAAGACACCATGGACTTATTTCTAAGTCAAGCCTCACCAGAGTTCAAGAGGTTTATTTTATAGCGTTTAACCTTTTTGGAAAAAATATATACATTTATATATGTTTAATATGTATATATATATATATATATATATATATATGTTTAATT
>NW_016811267.1:196066-203754 GCF_001698545.2 Rhinopithecus bieti
TATATATGTTTAATTCAACACTAAACAAGCATTTATCGGTACTCATTTTATGTCCAGAACCATTTTAAGTGTTGCCAGAATAACGAAATATGATCAGCATATGGTTCTATTAGATTAAAAAAAGAAAAGATACTGTGGTTAAACTATCAAGTTTTGATGAGGTGATCAATGTGAATTATCTCCATTTTTCATGGAGAAAACTAGAACTGAATTAATCTTTAAAGATATTAGAGTTGGAGTAGTAGTGTGATGGATTATACGTGTGTTTTGTTTGTTTTTCACAAATACTAGCTACACTTCCTTAGGAGATAATCATAATTTCTTGTTCCACCGGCTCCAAGTATGGCAATTAGATTTGCTCTGAATAATGAAATGTGAGCAAAAGTAACATGTGTTACCTATGGAAAAGTTTTTAGGGCTAGTACAAGGGTACTCATGATTCCTCTTTTTTTTGTCATGAGAGTGGCAACGCAGTAGAAAGAGGCTACTTCTGGATTTTGACTTGCAAATCAGTTTAGGTTGGAGAATGTATGAAGCAGAGTCAAAGCTGACCCATGTTATTCATGTGTCACTGGCGAAAAATAAAAATTTGCTATTGTTAGCCACTGAAATGTTGAGGTGATGTATGACTTCAGCATAACATGTCTCTTCCAAGTGATGCTAACAAATTGACTTCTTGGGGGCTTTTAATTGCATTTCAAACCCCTTTGTTAGTACTAGCCCATAGATGGTGCTCACTTACTGTTGAATAAATTAAAAATATGTAATAATTTTAAGTGAAACGTACTAAACGTTGCAAATGCAACTTAAGAAGAAAAAATAATAATACTGCTGGTCATTAAATTACTAATTATCTCATTGACAATCAGACATATGTATTTCCATCTGTAGCATCGTGTAATAACTGGAGTGACAGAGGCGTGTACAAAGAATATAAGTTTCTAAGAAAGGAGTGCTTAATTCAGAATGGAGCAGGTGTTGCTTTATTCCCCTCTGCCCATCCATTACCAATACCCCTCTCTGCTTTACCCACTTGTTTCCAAGGAAAGGGTTGCTGACAGTTTAATTGGCATATTAGTTTTCATTGTTTCTGTAATCGATTACCATAAACTTAATGGCTAAATTAACAAAAATATACTCTATTACAGTTCTTTATAATGGAAGTCCAACACAGGTCTTGATTAGTTAAAATCAAGGTGTTGGTAGGGCTATGGTTTTTTTTGTTTGTTCTGTTTTGTTTTCTGTAGGATCTGTGAAATAATTCATTTTCTTGTCTTCTCCAGCTTCTAGAGGCTACCCACATTCCTTGCCTCATGGATGCTTCCCGCATCTTCAAAGTCAGCTATGGCAGGTCAAGTCACTTACACATGGTATCAAAACTTTGACCTTTCCTTCTTCCTCCTTCTTCTACTTTTAAGAACACTAATGATCACATTGAGCCTACCCACATAATCCAGAATAATGTCTCTATTTTGACCTTAGCTGATTAGCAGCCTTAATTCTATATGCAGCTCATTTTTCTTTGCCAAGTAAGGTAACAAATGCACAGGTTCCAGAAATTAGGACTTGGATATCTTTGCAGGGAGCTATTATTCTGCCTACGACAATTACCACCCAATGAGGTTCATTGGACTAGATGTGGTTAACAGGCTAAACTTAAATGTCTTAAAATACAAATATGCCCTCTCTGATTCCTGGTTCAGACTTGGGTCAGGACAGCTTGCCAAGGCAGCCAAGTCATTCTCTAGACTTTGCACCATTGCAAGTGTCCAAGGAAATGAATTCACTTGGAGCCCTCTCTTTGTGCTCTCTGTTCTCCCTGTAGGCATACATACCCCAGCAGTTCTCATGAGGTAGACCGTGAGAGAGAAATTAGAACCATAACTCTAGACTAACCTCTAAGTTACATCTATCAATTACATATTTATCAAAAAGTCCTGATTCAGACATGAGACTCTAACTTAGTTGTTTATAAAATGGTAATCTGTGTCTCATTCTTCCATTGTTTCTCAAAAGTGCATTCTTTGAGAACCCAGGTGTCATGGAATTCTGGCAGTAAAATTAGATTAAGAAGAATGGAACATTAACTTATGCTACTGTTATTCCTGGGAAAAATTTATTATTTTCTGATCACCCTAAGAGGATACTTGGAAGTTAGTTGATTTTAGTGCTAACATCAGGTGAGAAGGAATCCATTTCCAGATTACTACTATGGTCCAAAATGAAAGCCACTGGAGACTCAGTGGTTTCATAACATCAACTAGAACTGAGGTGAGGATATTTAAGGCACCAGATAGGGTATAATAATTAAGACCAAATTAATTATGGAGACTTCATTTTCTCTGTACATCTCATTGTAGTGAGAATAAATGTACAATATGAATACGTTATGTTAGCTGCATATGTATGCTGCCTTTCCCAAACTTAACCAAAATAACCTTTACTAAGACAGATTTGAGTTTTGGAAAATGGCAATTTTCTAGGGCCTTAGTAATGTCCCAGAGTGGGACACTAAAGTTAAGTATATTTACTGAGATTTTACATCTGGTTTAAGGCAGTTCTCTCAGTGCAAGGGCTTGGTTAGGATTGAAGAAAGGCCATAATATAATAACTTAACATATATTAACAGAGTAAGGCAAGGATTACGGGGTAATGATTTCAAAGATTCTTTGGCATAAATCATAGTTTGAGACTTTCTCTTGTAGATTTGATGAGTATTTTAAGAGATTTCTTAAATGTACAATAAAGATGCATGCAGCTCTAACTTCCTAGGCAAGAATCTCCTGAGATAAATAATAAGAATAAATACATACTGATAAATAACAATGCCAGGTTAAATAAATAAAAAGTAAACTGTGGGGACGATCTCTGTTCTCATGATAAAGAAACATGGCAGGGACAATATAACTCAGCATATATAAAGTCACTCAATAAATCGTTGAATCAGGACAACATCTCAATATTATTCAACATACAAGATGATTTCCAAAGACTGCAAAATCCTTTGTGTTTCATTCAGCACCTAATTCCTTGAGTTATATCCCAGATGTGAGAAATGTTACTGCAGATTTCTAAGATATTAAATGAGATAGCATATTGGAGTGAAATGAGCGTGTGATACATACCACTCAACTATTTTCCAACATCGTTGACAATCTTGTCTCAAGTTTCTAGAAAGAAGCAGCTACCAAGAAAGAGTGATATCATTCTTTGGGGACCTTAATGATGAAATATTAACTTTGATGGAGAGGGAATTTTCCAACTCACGGGAGTAGTGTGTGATCTAATGATTATAAGTCAATTCTCCATGATAAATAGTACATGTGGGGCTTAATACTTATGTGATGAGTTGATAGGTGCAACAAACCACCAAGGCACACGTTTACCTATGTAACAAACCTGCACACCCTGCACATTTATCCCAGAACTTTAAATTTAATTTAATTTAATTTTAAAAAAGAAACACACACCCACACACAAAAAGACTAAGATCAGCAATTACTACTGATTGAGTTCTTCAGGAACCAAAATCAGGAGCTGCACCAAACCATACATGAAGGAAATGTTAATGTACTATGTAAAGACATTCATAAGGCACTTAGGATCCAGTTGAAGGTGAGAGATTTTTTAAGGGTATAGGGATTCCAGATTCTGATGAATGTAGACTTGGTCTCTCTGGAATTACGTTCCTATCTACCTCGTTCTTCTGGGAATTTATATTTCTCCTTTCTTTCTCATAGCCCACAGGATTGCAGTGAGAAAAGCTATGGTAAATATAAACTACTATCTGTTGGCCACAGTTGAATAATCCAGGGAAAGAAACAGGGCACACTTTTGATCATTTAAGACATGTCCCTGAAAATGTTGGGTTTGGAATCAAGAATATCAGGTAAAACTTTATTCATTCACTAAAGTTTACAGATTTAAATAATATTCCTTATAAAGTTTGGGGAAGCAAAATATATATCTTGAAGTTAAAGGAGGGAAGTTGAAGAAAGAGATAGGAGTAAAGAGATACAGTAATACTATATATCTCCTTATTCTTTTTTTTTTTTTTTTTTTTTGGATGGAGTATCACTGTCTCACCCAGGCTAGAATTCAGTAGCATGATTGTGGCTCACTATAGCCTCCACTGCCCTTCCAAGTGACCCTTCCACCTCAGCCTTCCAAGTACTTGGGACCATAGGTGCCCACCACCATGCCCAGCTAATACACACACACACACGTGTGTATATTATATATGTGTATTATATATATATGTGTATTATATTCATAACATGTATGTATTATACATATGTATACATATAACTGTTTGCAGAGATGGTCTGTCTATGTTGTATTACATAACATGTATATTATGTCTATAAAATATATATAATAGATATATAAAATTATTTGCAGAGACAAGGTCTCTCTATGTTGCCCATGCTGGTCTTGAACTAGTGGGCTCAAGCCATTCTCCTGCCTCAGTCTCCTAAAGTGCTGGGACACAGTTCTGAGCCACCACACCTGGCCAGTGTTACACATCTAAATCAGTGGTTCTCAAACTTGTTAAAACACAAATTACTGGGCCCCACCTCCAGACCTTCTTATTTAGTAGATCTGTGAGAGGACTGAAGATTTGCATTTCTAACCAATTCTCAGGTGATGCAGATGCAGCTGGTACGAAAACAACAATGGACTGGAACCTCTGGTCTAGAGCAGTGGAGAAAAGATCAGACGTCACATGTAAAATAATTTCTTAGAAATAGGGCAAAAATGCATTTGCTATCAATCATGCACACTAGTGTGATTTTCTTCCTATTTTCAGGTATTTAAATAGATTCAGTGTAACCAATAGTCAGGAAGAGTGATTTGGAGATAAAGAAGTTTCCAAGGTGGAAGGCTAGTGTGATTATCAAAAGAGGGAGGAGTTTTAAATCAGGTGGAAATTCAGTATTTTTTCAACATGAGGGATGGGGAATTCAGCATCTCCAGCTGCCACTAATTAAACCCCTAAGATAACTGCCAAATCTATACTTGGCTTGTCACCCCGATTTAAAGGAAATGTCAATATGCTGAATATGGCAAAAGGGACATAGTTGCTGAAGTTCCCTAGTAACAATGTATTTGACAGTCATGAAACAGTTCAACTGACAGTTTCCAGTAATAGAGCTTTTGTGTTTGGAAGAATTGGAGGCCAGAGCTAAATGTGGCACACATGTAACATGTTATATTTTTGACAAAACAGTTGTAATTTAGTAGGTATTTAAAAGAAATTACAATCTCCATGTCTTAGCTGAACTAGAAATAAAAAGCATCCACATGAAGGACATCGACAAGATAGACAGCAATTTCCACAAAAATAATTGACCCCTATGATTCAGATATTTAAAATGAAATCCTAACAATGTCTTCTTCCATTATGGAAGATTGATTTGAATAATGGGATTTGAGTAATTCCATTTGGATCAGTTGAAATAACTGCAGTGCTGAAAAAAAGTTACACACCCACACAAATGAATTTGAGATCTGAGGGATCTGCAGTTTTCAGTAAAGAAAGATCTACATTTTTTAAAAGGCTTTTTTTTAAGAATCACTTATGGAAGATCTCCAATAATGAAATTCCATGGTTGCATGCAAAATTTAACATACCTTAAAACTAAGTTCTTCTTTCCATATTATATAAATCTTTACTAATGAATTTTAAGACTTTCTTCCCTGGGGTTTTTTTACTGCACATGGCATGGTATAATTGAGAAACAAATGCAGTCATTAACTTAGACACCAGATAACCCCAGTATCTGTCTATCTTAAACTGAAAACAGATAAATTGGGAATACTAATAATTAATTAGACCAATCTCAATGGATTTTTTTTGTAATTGGAGAGTATGACAGTGGCAGTCTATTCCATCTACATAGAATGCTCTAATTATTCACTGATTTTTCACTCTGAACTTAACATCTTATTATGATAGTTGGAATGAAAAACATTCACACACTGTGGAACATTTTATGAAACAATATTAGGAAACAGATTCAAAATAATAACATAAAATACCACAAATTAAGAATAAACAGATGAAAATATAGAACTTTAGTATCACTGATATTCCATATATTTAAAATTATAACAAAATTATTTCACTTATCCAGCAAAACTATTTTTGAGGTATAATTTACACAAAAAATGCTGTGTAGATTTTAGTTCAGAATTTGATAGGATTTGAGAAATGTGAACACCCATGTACTTACTGTCCTAATCTAGATATGGGGCACTCAGAACACTCAGAAAGTTTGTTACTTTCATTAAAACGGTCAATTATCTTTTATAGATTTTTAAAAGACAAGAGGATTTTTTTATTTACCTACATTTTACCATTTCCATTGCACCTAATAATTTGCATAGATCCAGATGTCCATTGGGTATTTTCTTTCTGACTGAAAAAAAAAAATGCTTTTACATTCTTTGGAGTAGAGGTCTGCCTTGATTAATTCTTCCAGCTGTTGTATTTCAGAAAGGTACTCATTTCACCTTTATTTTTGAAAGGTATTTTTTCTAGGCATAAAATTCTAAGTTGGCAGTTTTATCCTCTGGTACCTTAAAAATAGTGCTCCACTGTTTTGTGGGCTGCATCTTTTTTTTTGACCAGAAGTCTTCTGCTATTGTTATATTTTTTTCCCATGTATGTAATGTGTCCTTTCCTATTGCTTTTAAAATTGTCTCATTCTCAACGGTTTTGAGAAATTTGACTATGATGTATCTTAATGTAGTTTTCTTCATACTGTTTTGTAATTGAGATTTGGATTGTTGAGCTCCTTGGGTCTGTACGTTTATATATTTCAGCAAATTAAAACAATTTTGGTCATGATTTCTCAAAGACTAGGCCACTCCCATCATTTCTATCCTTTGGGGTCTCCAATTACTATAAACATATATTAAGCCATTGAAAGTTGTCTCGTAGTTCACTGATGCACTGTTAATTTACTACGGTGTTATCTATTTTTATTTTTCTCCCCTTTGTATGTTTTATTTTGGGTCATTTCTATTGCTGTCAGTACAGGCGCACTTCTGCAATGTGTATGTTGTTAATTCCATATGGAGTATTTTTCATATCGGACTTTTTTGTTGTTGTTTATTCTAGATATTTAATTTTGCTTTTTAAATTTTTTACTTCTCCCTTTAACATGTTCATATATTCGCTATCTGATAGAATATATAGAGTTACAATAAGTTTTTTATTATACTTGTGTACTAATTCTAACATCTATGTTATTTCTGAAACTAAATCTTTTTGTGGATTTATTTATAATAATTCATATTTTTATGCTTCTTTGTATGCCTGGTAATTTTTCTAAGATGTTGAATATTGTATTTATCACGCTTAGTGCTAGATACTTAAGTGTTCCGTAAATATTTCTTAGCTTTGTTTTAGGACACAGTTAAGTCAATGGAAAGGTTTGGTATTTCCAAGTCTTGTTTCTAAGCTTATTTTCAGAGAGCTATTAGTGTAGAGCTAATTTTTCCAAACTCATGAGGCCATACTTTTCTGAATATCCTGTCTAATGTTCAATCCACTATAAGTTTGTTTTTTTCCATTTTGGCAGGTAGAAATACAAACTATTTGTAGCTCTGTTTGAGCTCTGAGGAATTTTCTTTTTTTTTTTTTTTTTTTTTTTTTTTTTTTTTTTTTTTTTTTTTTTTTT
>NW_016811267.1:204294-217862 GCF_001698545.2 Rhinopithecus bieti
TTTTTTTTTTTTTTTTTTTTTTTTTTTTTTTTTTGCGGGGGGTGACAGAGTGAGGCTGGAGAGCAGTGTCATGATCTTGGCTCACTGCAACCTCTGCCGCCTGACTTCAAGTCATTCTCCTGCCTTAGCCTCCTGAGTAGCTGGGATTATAGGCCCCTGCCACCGTGCCTGGCTAATTTTTGTAGTTTTTTAGTAGAGACGGGGTTTCACCATCTTGTCCAGGCTAGTCTCGAACTCCTGACGTTGTGATCCACCTGCCTGGGGGAAATTTTCTTTTTTATTATATATATTTAAAGTTTAAAATGTGATATGTTGATGTACTTATCTTGATATAAATGTACACAATGAAGTGATTGCTGTAGTCAAGCAAATTAAATACCCCTCGTATCTCATATAGTTACCTTTATATCTTTTTCTTCTTGTGGTTAGCTTTTGATGAGTCTGTCTTCAACCTTGGGTAGTTTCTTTATATATATTTTTATCTGATTGGTCATCTGCTGAGGACCTGAAGGAAACCCGGTGTGATTTTCTGTATACAACTCTCTGCTCTCCATGCAGCCTCTCTTCTCTCCCATAATTTGCCCTGGAAATTCTAACTGGCCTCCCAAATTCACAATTCTGTCTCTTCAACATAAGACTGGGTTTAAGTATCCCCTTCATGCATTGTGGCTTAGAAATTCTTGACAAGTAAAACACTGAGGCAATTATAGGGCTATTTTGTTTGTTTTTCTCTGTGTTAACTTCCCTGTGCTGGCTGTTGTCCAATATCCGTAAACTGTTGTTTCACATATTATGTCTGGGTCACTCGTTGTTTAAGGCAGGAGTACAAAATCCGTTCATTTTACTCCATCTTGGTCAAAGCTAAGGGTGCAATAGATCAGTCAATAAAGTAAAAATATCTAACTTAGCAACTCAAAATATTCTATGTCATCAATGGAACATTTAAACAGAGACCTCATTGTTAAATTCTTTTGCATGAGTTTTCTCTGCAGTTGAGATCAAATTGTGAAAATTTACCTGTTTTCCTGTTATATAGTTAGTGCCCATAAAGAAACCTAATTTTCAATAATCACTGGATAATCAATTTTTGTATAAAATAGATTGATGTTACAACAGTAATGGCAAGCCTTTACATTATATGCAAACATACATGCATTTTCATCTTGATATCTCAATTTGCTTCTTGAAGTCTAGAGAAAGACATGGAAGACAAAATGCTGTGAATAGAGTAAAAGTTAAAAGAGAAAACACACTTCAATGTAAGATGAAAAGTGTTATTTCTGCTGAATCTAACACATTGAGGTTACTTAGGAATATATTTCGAAAAGAGACATAAATAAAGATAACTATTTAAGGAGAATATCTATGACAATTGTTTCTGAAAATATATTATTTCATACAATGGCAACTTTAATTCATATCAGAAACAATGATTTGTTGCAAAACTTCAACAAAGCTAGACTGAAGATATTTCTGACCCTGTGGTTCATAAAACAATAGCATCTATTAAATATACTAATTTAGATTTGGGTTCTAATGCAGATTTCAAAGTTTCTAAGAAAATGTATGTATGAACTCTTTCTGAGAGACTGAATGGATTTATTTGAAGGTAAATTAGAAAATGTAGTAAAATATGTTTTCCCATGTATATTTTTGGTGTTTAATTTATAAAACCAATTAATTACTTTGAGAATATTCGAAACTAAATTTAAAAAGTAGATACATGCTTTGAAAACTGACAATGTTAAAATCACCATCCTAGACTAGCTTTGTTTCAAAAGCAAACTAGTTTCCCAGGTTATACCAGCCTGGAGTTAAATGTGGGAATGATATTCCCAATCAAATTGATTTTCTATGGTTCTGTTTTTAATTATTAATTTCCTCACTTCACCTTACAGTTTTGGTATTAGGCTTTGTTAGTGTATTATAATTTCCAGTATTTGATTTGCACTGGCCATGGGTTAATCAAAGAAAATACACTACTACTAAAATTAAATATACCACAACATCTGTGGTCTCTTCCATAACTGACTTATAGGTGCATGTTACAGAAGGTATCTAAACACCTAATGAAGTGAAAGGAAGGAGGAGAGAAAGGAAGGAACAAAGGAAGAGGAAAAGAAAAGAGAAAATTTGAACTGGGAAGCAATCAAAAGCTGGCAATTTTCTTTGACATCTTCCTGTGTCTATTTTCACATCTATTTCAATCTTTTCTTTCATCAAAACAATTTTCTAAGGTCTCTCTGTCCACATAGTATAACTCCCCAAAACTTACATATTTTAAATGTCCTTCAGTTTCACTAGCAAACAGAAGTTTATTAGTTGTCTCTGATCCCCAATTTTATAATCCCTTTAATAAATCTGGATCATATGTCTACTCCTGGTGTAAGCAAGTAGACAGAGTTGAGGAAACAGTAGTACTTCGTGAACAGAGTGATTGGCAACCCTAAGGGAGGAGAAAGATATTCTCACAGAAAAGAGTTATGATAAGCTGGACAGAACTGCCAAAATACATGTACAGCACAGAAATGTCAATGAGAATCAGACTGGTCAACCTGTAAAACTTATAGAAACTAGCCATGCAAAATTCTGATTAAGAAGGAAAAACATAACAACCCAAAAACATCACACTGGATCCTTATTACTTAATCTATTCTCACTACAGTCCAGTGTAAACCCTCTGCTCAACCTCATAGTTTAACTTCAATTCTTGCTTGCTTTAATATTTCTATTTCCCCCACATTCCTTTGTACTCAGCTATACAAATGATCTGTCATTTAATATTAATCTAAAGCTACTAAATTCCCATGAAGGCTTCCAAAAATTACAATCTGTATTGCACTTTGTCGATTATATATTATGCTATTTTCTTCTCCAGTACAAAGTCTTGCTTCTCTTATTTTCTTGAGAGCAGAGATTATAATCTATACATTATTTTCTTCCCTCAAATGTTCAAATATAGTGAACACTCCTTATAAAAATGATTTTCCCAAACTGGGGCAAATTAGCTTCCAGAAGTATTTATTAAACTTTCTTATATGTAAGGATATATGATAAACCTCATGAAAATCAGGTCCCAGAAAGTGTCCAAAGTGTCCTTCCCCCAGATTATTACCCTTCCTACTTTAAATATCTACCTGCATAAGGGGAATGGCAATGTAACATAAAGTAAAACTCACTTTCTAAAGTCAATTTGATTAAAAGCTACACTTGGACAATTAAACAGAGGTCATAATTTACAAAGAGGAAAATGTAAATTTAGAATCCTACCTTGAAATTATTTCCTTCATCCAAAAACCCAGGCATCACACTTTGAATTAGTCACAATTCATTTTTTTCTCTTTGTACCAAGTTCAAATATAAAGTCATTCTTAATTTTAGTTAATAATTTATGCACCCACATAATTCAAGAATTTAAAAAAGATTAATTCCAGGACAATAAAGGAAATTGGAGATTTAATGTTAAACCTTGCCACCTCAGACTTTTAAATGAGGGGAGAAAATATGCTGACGATATTTACCAAAGCTTGGTCTATGTAAAGAAATGAAGTTAACCTTTTTATCTTATTGCAAGACCAAAGGTTGGTTGGTTCATTCTATCAAGATTCTGTCCTTACCACTGATTTTTGCAACTGTTAAAGACTCAACAGTGCTATTGTGGATTTCAATTACAGAGCTAGTTACTGATAACTACAACATGTATGAAATTGTTATAATTCTGTAGAGTTAACACATCTATAAAATAAGGGTCCATTTCTTATGACCTACTTTAAAACTGCTATGGACTGAATTGTGCCTCCTCCCTAAAACTCATATGTTGAAGCACTAACCTGAAATGTGACAGTACTTGGAGATGGCATTTGTGGAGGTAATTAAGACTAAATGAGGTGATAAGTGAGTAGTCTTCATCCTATGGAATCGGTGGCATTTTAAGAAGAGAAGGAGAGAAATTTCTCTCTCCTGTATGTTATGAATACAGCTGGAAGGCAGCCATCTGCAAGCCAGGAAGAGGGTGCTCACCAGAACCCTACCACGCTAACAACTTGATCTGGGACTTCCAGCCTCTAGATATTTAAGAAATAAGTTTCTGTTTTTCAAGCTTCCCAGCCTTGGGTATTTTGTTATGGCAGACCAAGTTAATACAATAACTGATCTTGATTATTTGAAACAAGTGCACTATAATAAAACCACAACAATTTGCAATATATTTATGTGTATGTGTTTGTGGGATACCAAATGGCATAAACACAATAAAAAGTTGTTGAGGAAAATAATTAAAGTGGGAAAAGTATGTAGCAAAAGTGAAGAATACTTACAATATTTAATGAAAATGAGGTGGTATTAAGCTGTCTATGGTATTAATGTAAATGAGATGAATTTAATATGTCCATGGGCTATTTTTGCAATAATCACAAAAGAAAAAGTAAATTCTAACATAATGTTATTTTGTCTTAAGTAAAGTTAGATACTCCATTTTTTAGCTTTCATACTACCAAAGAACTATAAAGCTTTCCTCAAAATAACTTTATTTTTTAAAATTAAGTATGTCATGCTGCAGAATGTCTTTTTTTTTTTTTTAAGGCTGAAGAGTATTCCATTTTATGTCTATATCACATATTTCCTTCATGCACTTGTCTGTAGATAGACACCTCTTTTACGTCTGGGCTATCGTGAATAATGCCGCAATGAACACAGACGTGCCAAGGTACCTTCCAGACTCTTGAATATATATTCAGACACTGGATTGCTGGATCAAAGGGTGTGATAGTCTTAAATTTGTAAGTTTTTAAGGAGCCCCCATATGGTTTTCTATAGCAGCTGTACCATCTGCACTTCCAACAGTGTGTGAGGGTTCAGATTTCTCCATGGCCAACACTTGTTTTTTGTTTTATTTTCTTAATTGCCATCTTGACAGGAGTGAGGGGATATATCCTTGTGGAGGGTTTGTTTGGATTTCTCTGAAGATTAGTGATATTTAACAAAAGAAAGAGTCCGAAAATAAATTCATGCACATATGGCCAACTGATCTTTGACAATGGTGCCAAATATACACAATGGAGAAAAGATGTCTCTTCAATAAATTGTGCTGAGAAAACTGGATCTCTACATACAAAAGAATGAAATCGGGCCCTTATATATTACACGGAAGTCAAATCAAAATAGGTTAAAGACTTAAATGTAATTCCTGAGATTCTAAATCTCCTAAAAGTAAACACAGGGTAGTAAATGATGCTTTGATATATGTATACATTGTGCAATGGTTAAATCAGGCTAATTAGCATACATATTACCTCACATACTTATTTTTGTGGTAAGAATACTTAACATCTATTCTCTTAGCAATTTTAAAGTATACAGTCTTATTATTGACTATAGTCACCACATTGAACTACAGACCTCTTGAATTTATTTTTCCTATTTAACTGAAATTTTGTATCCTTTGACAAACATATCTCAAATCCTTCCCCAGTCATAAATATATATGATTTTGTCAATATAAAAAGAAATAAAAGTTCAAGTTGGGGGCAAAATATCCAAAGTTTAAAATAAAAAGAAAAGAATATAGGAAAAGCTTCATGACACTGGATTTGGCAGTGATTTTATGAATATGAGACAAATGAAAAGGGAACAAAACAAAATAGACAAATGAGACTGTATCAAATTAAAAAGTGTTTATGCAACAAAGGAAATAATCAACAGAGTGAAAAGGCAATCTATAGAATGGGAGGAAATATTTGAAAACTATATACACACAGTCCTGAATTATAATAAATTTGAATTATAATGCTTTTATTTTACAATAGTGTAAAAATTATGCCCATTCATAGAAACTATTTTTGAGCACCCATACAAACATTGTATTTTCCACTTCCAGTATAGTATTTAACAAATTATATGAGATACTCAAAATTTTATTATAACATAGGCTACGTGTTAGATGATTTGGCCTAACTGTAGGCTAATGTAAGTGTTCTGATCACATTTAAGGTAGGGGAGGCTAAGCTATGATGTTCTGTAGGTTCGGCGATTAAATGCATTTTTGACTTACATTATCTTCAACTTATGATGAGTTTATCTGGATGTAACCCTGTCATTAGTCCATGAGCATCTATATTTAATAAGGAGTTAATCTGCAAAATAAATAAGAAACACCCAAAACTCAATAGTTCAAAAATAAAAAGGTTAATAACCTTATTGAAAAATAGGCTAAGTACTTGAACAGATATGTCACCAAAGATGACATACAAATGATCAACAGGGGTAGAAGCCTTCAGTTTTGAAGCTAGGAAATAAAATATTTAACAATGAGGTTTTTCTGATGAAGAAATGGCCTCGACTCAGAATGAGTTTTAGAACAATGACTACTTAAGTACTTTATGGGGACTATGCTCTTCAGATAGAGCCACATCTGGACAAATTATTTTGATCTAGTCCTGATTTTGAGAGTTGCAGGAAAGGTTGGAAAACCTTGAGTTTAGAAATAGTAATATCAAATATTGATCATTGGCATCAATTCTTAACTAGGATATAATTGTATGTAATATTTGAGACTAAAAAAAAAATCTAAGATTTATAATCTCAGAACTGTGGAAAAGAAGAATTACTTAGTGGCCACAATGAGAGAATAACCCAGAGGTAAGCACATAAAGAGTGCTGATTATGAGTTATTATTGAGAAAGTTATCCTTGCAATAATAACTGTTCAAATATGAACTGAACTACTCAGAAAAGTAGTGGGGTGTGATTAGCAGAGCCCATATTTTGGCTAGGACTTAAAACTCAAGGAATATTTATTAAATGACATATTATTGACTGTATTAGTGACTGAGTGATGAGGATTTTACATAGGAAGGTGACAGTTTAGACAGTAGGATGACTATAGGCCAAGACAATACTTTAAATTCCCATTTTAACATGGTCTACAATTCAACCAGTTCTAAAACACCTTGTTGGACACACACAGATTTGCCTGCTAGTGATATCATTACACAACCCTGTAACCTGCACAATTTTTTCAGCAATATGGAGTATGGTTTCTAATTTCTCAAAGTGAATGGAATAAATCCATTTAGTAGCTATTGGGAAAGTAAATGATGTATGTATGTGTCAGTGTCCCCAAGACCCTGAATCTAGGAGATTCAATGGAAGGATTCATGGGACTCAGCATATAATAATACTCATGACAAGATTTGTGAATGTGATTTAGTAAGGACACATGGCCAGATCATAAGGGCAAAATCAGAGGTGGAGCCTTGAAGAAATCATGTGCAGCTTTCCTTATGCTGACTCCTTCCCATGACAGAACACACAGAGGACACTGTTCCCCAGCAACAGAAATGCAGTAACATGCTTTTGATGTTCCTAACCAGGGAAGCACATTAGAAACTAGTTTCCAGAGTTTTTCTTGGGGTGAAATAGTTGCCCTCTACCTAGGGCATATCAAAATTCCAGACTCTCAAAAGGAAAGCAGGTATGAAGCAAAGAACACACATTATATGCACAAACAGTTGGTGCACAGCAGGTTACTTTGTCAGTTTGTGAATGATGAGAATACTCCTAAAATCCAAGTTTCTAGATGTCAGTCAATGGCTAGCTAGCAGGCCTTTTAAAGGATACCAGTTTGGGGCCTGCTACCTGTTATGTTAACTCTTTTCTATACAATGAATAAGGCAGATCTCAGGATTTTGGACAGAGTAAACATCTAATAAGTTTTGTCCTACCTCCTCAACTTCCCATCCATTCCTGCTCAGCTCAGTCAGGACCGCGGCTCAGCCAGTCCACACTGCCACTACCCTTCCCTGGACACCAATACTGCACCTCTGTTGGTACCATACAACATCAATACTGCTACATCTCTTGCCATCAAAATATTTTCCCCTCGGGTATTCCTTATATAATTGCCCCTAAATCAAAATTTTGGGTTTGGTTTTTCTGTGTCCTAATTTCAAGAGAGGCTATAGAAGTATCTGCATTTTCTTATTTTGTAGGGAGAGTTGGGTAAAGTTTACTGACAAGGTTAATTATTATCCAAATACAGCAAACATCTCTGATTTGCAATACATACACCACACGTGTTCCTTGCAATCACTTTCTGATCCTAGACTATTTGATTTTCTTAAATGCAAGAGCCCCTGTATTACTTGAGTTTGTAAGGTAGAACTTCTGACTGTAGTTGGGGTGTGTTCTCATAAGAAATTTTAGTGTGGGGTTGGCCTTGTAATCTATTTACTTGAAAGAATTATAAGGTTCTGGAGGAGTTCAAGATTCTATCAAAGCTTTACAAATACAATGCTTCACATTTAGAAAATCCAGTTGAACCATGTTAGACTCCCAATCCATGCAAACTCTAACACAGTAAATTGCAGCAGTTAGATTCTTGTCTCAGGACTCACACTCCAAGGGTTGGTTGACTGCCTACTTATCTGATGCTTCTCATCTGATCCTACTTATCTAAGAAAGAATCTGCTTCCAGCCTCATTAGAGTGGTTGTCAGAAATCTTTTCTTGTAGTTTTAAGAACTATCTTGCTGCTGCCTTTTGAGCTGCCATCCAGAAGACACTGTCATCTTTTAAGCTGCTCAAATTTCCATGCCATGGTCCTCATTTGCTCTGTTACAATATCACAATTTAGTCCTTCAAGGCCAGCAACAGGATTCCTCTGATTAAATCCTCCTCACACTGTGAGTGTGTCAGACTTACTCTTTTGCAGTCAACCACAGAAACCTCTCTACTTTTAAGGATTCATGTCAGTTGCACTCACTCAGCCAAGTTCCCCATTTTAAGGTCAACTGATTAGTAAATTTAACTGCATTTACAATATACTTTTGCCTCATAACTTATAATCACAAGTAAAATACCAGGTGGCAATGGTCATGGGAATCATCTTAGAATTCTGCCTAGCATCATCACTAATCAATGTTTTAGCATACCTATATCCCTAAATAATAATGTCCATGTTAAAGTTTGATGGTGTTATATCTCTAAATACTAAATATAAGCTTGTGTGTCAATCTGTAATACTTATTCATGATTCCATCCTAAAAGTGCCTTAATATTTTCTCTCTACTCCATGTGCCTGCATTACATTATCGCAAATATAGACATGTTATTGCAGTCATAGACTTAACTAGGAGTCATTTACTGAAAATACTTCACAATGTATACTCAAGCTAAACAGTGAAAAGAAAACTTCCAAATGTATTCTAAGCCCGGGATGCAAAAGACAAGGTTTAGTGATGACTAACCACTCACAGCAGATGAATCCATCATAAAAACAGATAAATGTGCCCATCAAAGTAACTGTGTAAACTAAATTATTATTTATTTTCCATCTCTATAACGTGATATATATACAGAAATAAACACACACACATATATATATATACACATATATACTCATTTTTAAGTCAAGATATGTTAACCTTTTCATGCAGCACAACAATCTACTAATATTTTTTAGCACAATGTCTTCAGAAAATGACTTACTAGGAGAAAACGGTACAAAGTAGTTGGGTGAGAATTGATCCGAACACTTCAAGCATGTGAATATTCGAGACACGCTTACATATCAAAATAGAAAATGAATGATGAAGACGATTAAGGAAAGTCATTATGTTTTCTGTTAGGAAGCAATTTGTAGATGCTGAAATATTAGAAAGCTGTGTTTTTTTCTCAAAGGAAATAAAGCAGTTTTCTTGATTTCCTTAAAATAAGATAGAAAAAGGCTGGATGTGGTGGCTCCCTCCTGTAATCTCAGAACTTTGGGAGGCTGAGGTGGGCGGATTACAAGGTCAAGAGATGGAGACCATTCTGGCCAACATGGTGAAATCCCATCTCTACTAAAAATACAAAAAATTAGCCGGGCGAGGTGGCAGGTGCCTGTAATCCCAGCTACTTGGGAGGCTGGGCAAAAGAGTGAAACTCCATCTCAAAATAATAATAAAATAAAATAAGATATAAAATATCCCTTATGTATATTTTAACATGCAGGAAATTCTCGAGTCTACATGAGGAGCAACAGCATTAAAACCTATCAAAGACAAATATAATTTTTAGAATTTGATTAATGTTTTTCTTGCTCAGTACTTTGTAGATCTTCATTATTATTTATCTTTATTTGTGCTAGAGGAAAGACAGAGTATAATTCTTTCAAAAGGAACATACTCATATACCTTCTCTTTACCAATAGCAATTTGGATAAGAAAGTAAAAGCAATTTTGCTTTGAATTTAGTTAGAAGGTGACACTTAATTATCAGCAATAATCCCTTCCTGTTCTCAGATTTTGGTTTCAAAATGGCTTCTCTACTAAAAGGAACCAGCACCCCTTGGAGAAATGACTGATTCCAGATCTGGGGGCAAAGAAAGCAAAGTAGTCTAGAACAGCATTGTGTTCCAGAAAGTAAGGAATGCATTCTCTCTCTTTCTCTCTCTCTCTCTCTATATATATAATGTATGTATATATGCATTTATTTATAAATGAGAAAGTGTGCATATATATGCATTTATTTATATATATGTATGTTTAAATATATGTGCATTTACTATTTATTTCTCTCCCTCTTTTATATATATACACACACACATATATATACACATATATATACATGAAGGAAGGAAGAGGAAGGAAGGAAGGCAGAAAGAAAAAAGGAAGGAAGGAAGGGAGGAAGGAAGGTGGAAGGAAGGTGGAAAGAAGGAAGGAAGGAAGGTAGGGAGGGAGAAAGGGAGGAAGGGAGGGAGAAAGAAAGGGAGGAAGTGAGGAAGGGAGGAAGAAAGGAAGGGAGGGAGGGAGGGAAGAAAGGAGGGAGGAAGGAAAGAAAGGCAACATCCTTAGAATAGAAGAAATTATGGAGTTCAAAAAATCATTTTGCTATTATCATACTAACAATGGATTTAGGCAAGAGTCATGATGAATACTAATATCAGTGGTTGGAGGTTTAGTAAGAGTTTCAAAGCATCTACTATGAATTACTTATCAATTACAAAAGAGAAAGTAATTTTATAGTGGAGAAATATGAAGAGCATTATCTTAATCCTCTAATCAGAGTTAATATCCCCTATAATGGGACAAATTAATATAATGGGACAAATTAATTCATGACTTTAGATACGTGTACTGACAGAAACAGGGAGTCATGTTTGTGGTAGTGCTGACAAAAATGCATAACTTAAATATAATCATGGGGAATCATCAGGCAAATAAAAAACAAGTGGCGTTCTACAAAATAACTGTCCTATGTCCTTCAAAAATGTAGTAAAATATAAAGAAAAGCTGAGGAACTCTTACAGACTTAAACCATAAAAACTAAATGTAATGCATGACCCTGGCCTGGACTCTGGACCAGTATAAAGAAAAAGCTAAAGAAAATAAAAAATTTAAAATCTAATGATGAAATTTAAATTATGGACTGTAGATTAGGTAATATAAACATGTTAAATTTTATGATGGTTCTCTAAGATAATCTTCTTATTCTTAGGAAATAAAACACTGAAAAATTTACCAATTAAGGGCCATAATTCCTGCAACCTAATTTCATATGATATAGAACGAATTATATCACAGACACACCCACACACACACACACACATAAACACAGAGACAGAAATTTCTTTCAAATTTTCTGTAAGTTTGAGATTATTCCAAAGTTTATATATATATATATATATATGAAGTTCAACCAACAATTATGGCAATAAGAATCAGTAGCAAAAGATTCAAAATTTTTGTAGATAAAATAGTAAAGGTTTATCTCCCACTCTAATTACACATTCACTTTGGATTTGTTTCATGTAATTACCCCCATGTCATTTGAACTATATTGAAGTCACCACTGCAAATGGATCAGAAGATGTGTCGGAACACGGATTCAATCTTAAAGCTTCTATTTGAAAATGATACATGTAAACAGCTGTTCACAATTCATTGGCCAAAGTATACAGGAAAGTGTTATTCTACAATGTGTACCTTTTTAGATGGATTTTAATTTTTCAATTTCATTTTCAATGTGTTTAAAGTTATATGATTTTAGAGCAAAACAATCAAACATAATTAACATGTGTTCAGCTTATTTGTAAAATATTAGAAAATTAACTATGTTAAAGTCTGAAAAAGGCAAATGAAAGAAATTTTATGTGAATGAATGTATTTTAGCCAATTGGGTAGTTACACTAAATATGTCTTTGATTTGAATTATATCAAAATTATTTTACTTTTATTTTATTGGTGAGTCATCAAAATGAGAGTAATTAATATGTGTTCTAAAAGCATTTAAGATGAATTCTCAAATCTCAACTAGATTCACATTTTAAAATACACAGACTTGATTCATGAACTCCACAGGAGTCAATGTAGTGAAATAATTATAATCAAGGACTTTAGACCTCTCAGTTTAAACATGAATTCCACAACTCAGTAGCAGTATTACCTTGGGTTAGCTCCTTAAACTATTAAAACCTGTGCCTCTGTTTTGTAATTTATATTATTATTTATGTAAATGATATTATTGTTCTTACCTCAGAGATGTGTTATGAGCACAAAGTGAATTAACGTTTTGGTTTGTTTGTTTGTTTGTTTGTTTGTTTTTGAGACAGAGTCTCTGTTGTCAGACTGGAGTGCAGGGGCATGATCTCGACTCACTGCAACTTCCGCCTCCCGAGTTCAAGCGATTCTCCCGCCTCAGCCTCCCGAGTAGCTGGGACTTCAGGCGCCCGCCACCATGCCCAGCTAAATTTTGTATTTTTAGTAGAGACAGGGTTTCACCATGTTGGCCAGGATGGTCTTGATCTCTTGACCTCATGATCTGCCCGTGTTGGCCTCCCAAAGTGTGAATTAACATTTATGCAAGGCCTGGAATATGGCAAGCTTTCAATAAGTATTTACTGAATAGAAATGTTTTCGTAAGCCATTATGAAGGTCAGTAATATACTGATACAGTGTTAGTCTCATGATGTCATGGTGATGTAGACTGAAAATTTGGAGGTCTGCATGGTGATACTTGTGACATTTATTGGGTTGACTTTTCTGATCTGTGTAATGAAGAGACTCATCATTGACCTTATTTCATACAGTGATTATGGAACTGGAGATAAAGTTTGTGAGAGTTTTAAGTGAAAAATAAAAGCACTCTACAAATTTATGCTTTTCAATATAATATTTGGAAAAATTAGGTAAGTACTCTATGTGTAGAACACATTGACATATGAATACATGCTTCAGATGTTTAGATGGACTAATTGGACAGAAAATATAGCACATTCGTTTAAAGCAGCCATTAACAAACATTTTCAGGCTGAGCACGGTGGCTCATGCCTGTAATCCCAGCACTTTGGGAGGCCGAGGAGGCGAATCACGAGGTTAGGAGTTCGAGACCATCCCGGCCAACATGGTGAAACCCTGTCTCTACTGAAAATACAAAAATTAGCAGAGCATGGTGGCATGTGCCTGTAATCCCACCACTCAGGAGGCTGGGCCAGGAAAATTGCTTGACCCCAGGAGGCAGAGGTTGCAGTGAGCTGAGATCACACCACTGCACTCCAGCCTGGGAGACAGAGTGAGACTCTGTCTCAAAAAAA